>NW_027422262.1:0-217008 GCF_037893015.1 Macrotis lagotis | reverse complement strand
AATGGAAGGCAAAGCAAGGCCAGGCAAGGGTAACGGAAGTCACGGGAAGGGAAGGCAAGGCAAGGCTAAGCCAAGGCAACGCAAGGCTAAGCAATGCACCGCAAGGCAACGAAATGCTAACGGAAGGCATAGCACGACAAGGGAAGGCACGACTAAGGCAAGGCAACGCAAGGCTAGGCAATGCACGGCAAGGCAAGGAAAGGGCAACGGAAGGCCAGCCAAGGCAAGGCAAAGCAAGGCAAGGCAAGGATAACGGAAGGCACGGCAAAGTAAGGGAAGGACAAGGCAAGGCACGGCAACGCAAGGCAAGGCAAGGCTAAGGCACGACAAAGCAAGGCTAGGTATTGCACGGCAATGCAAGGAAAGCGTAACCGAATTCAATGCAAGGCAAAGCAAGGCCAGGCAAAAGTAATGGAATTTACGGCAAGGGAAGGCAAGGGTAACAGAAGGCAAGGGAAAGCACTGCAAAGTAAGGCAAGGCAAGGGTAACGGAAGGCACGGCAAGGTAAGGGAAGGACAATGCAAGGCACGAAAAGGCAAGGCAACTCAAGGCTAAGCAATGCACCACAGGGCAAGGAAAGGGTAACAGAAGGCAATGCAAGGCAAAGCAAGGCCAGGCAAGGGTAACGGAAGGCAAGGCACGGCAACGCAAGGCAAGGCTATGGCACGACAACGCACGGCTAGGTAATGCACGGCAATGCAAGGAAAGAATAACGGAAGGCAAGGCAAGGCAAAGCAAGGGAAGGCAAGGGTAACGGAAGGCAAGGGAATGCAAGGTAAAGCAAGGCAAGGGGAACGGAAGGTACGTCAAGGCAAGGGAAAGAAAGGCTAGGCAATGCACGGCAAGACAAGGAAATGGTAAAGGAAGGCAAAGCACGGCAAGGAAAGGCAGGGCTAAGGAACGAAAACGCAAGGCTAGGCAATGCAGGACAAGGCAAGGAAAGGGTACCGTAAGGCACTGCAAGGCAAGGCAAAGCAAGGCAATGCAAGTGTAACGGAAGGCACGGCACGGCAAGGCAAGGCAAGGCTAAAGCAAGGAAACGCAAGGCTAGGCAATGCACTTAAAGGCACCGAAAGTGTAACGGAAGCAAGGCAAGGTAAGGGAAAGCAAGGCAATGCAATGGGAACGGAAGGCACGGCAAGGTAAGGCAAGGTGAATGGAAGGCAGGGCAAGGCAAGGCAAAGCTAAGGTAAGGCAACGCAAGTCAAAGAGAGGATAAGGCAAGGCAAGCCAAGCAAGGCTAAGGAAAGTGGAGACAAGGCTAAGGCACGACAACGCAAGGCTAGGCAATGCACGGCAAAGCAAGGAAAGTGTAACGGAAGGCACGGCACGGCAATGCAAGGCAAGGTTATGGCACGACAACGCAAGGCTAAGGCACGACAACGCAAGGCTTGGCAATGCAGGGCAAGGCAAGGAAAGTGTAACGGAAGGAAAGGCAAGGCAAGGCAAAGCAAGGCAACGCAAGGGGAATGGAAGGCACGGAAAGGTAAGGTAAGGACAAGGCAAGGCCCAGCAAGGCAAGGCAAGGCTAAGGCATGACAACGCAAGGCTAGGCAATGCAAAGCAAGGCAAGGAAAGGGTAACTCAAGGCAAGGCACGGCCAGGCAAGGCAAGGCTAAGGCACGACAACACAAGGCTAGGCAATGCAAGGCAAGGCAACGAAAGGCTAACGGAAGGCATGGCACGGTAAGGCAAGGCAAGGCAACGCAAGGCTAGGCAATGCACGTCAAGGCAAGGAAAGGGTAACGGAAGGCAAGGCAAGGGAAGGCAAAGCAAGGCAGGGAAAGGGAAATGGAAGGCACTGAAATTCAAGGCAAACCAAACTAGACTAAGGCAAGGCAAGGCAATGATATAGCAGCACAACGGAAGGCAAGGCAATGTACGAGAAGGCAAGGAATGGGTAACGGAAGGCAAAGCAAGGCAAGACAAATCAAGGCAAGGCACGGGTAACGGAAGGCACGGCAAGGTAAGGGAAGGACAAGGCAAGGCACGGCAACGCAAGGCAAGGCAAGGCTAAGGCACGACAACGCAAGGCTAGGTAATGCACGGCAATGCAAGGAAAGCGTAACCGAATTCAATGCAAGGCAAAGCAAGGCCAGGCAAAAGTAATGGAATTTACGGCAAGGGAAGGCAAGGGTAACAGAAGGCAAGGGATAGCACTGCAAAGTAAGGCAAGGCAAGGGTAACGGAAGGCACGGCAAGGTAAGGGAAGGACAATGCAAGTCTCGACAAGGCAAGGCAACTCAAAGCTAAGCAATGCACCGCAGGGCAAGGAAAGGGTAACGGAAGGCAGTGCAAGGCAAAGCAAGACCAGGCAAGGTTAACGGAAGGCAAGGCACGGCAAGGCAAGGCAAGGCTATGGCACGACAACGCAAGGCTAGGTAATGCACGGCAATGCAAGCAAAGGGTAACGGAAGGCAATGCAAGGCAAGGCAAAGCAAGGGAAGGCAAGGGTAACGGAAGGCAAGGCAAGGGAAGGCAAAGCAAGGCAAGGCAAGGGGAACGGAAGGCACGGCAAGGTAAGGCAAGGACAATGGAAGGCACGGCAAGGCAAGGCAAAGCTAAGGTAAGGCAAGGCAAGGAAAGGAAAGGTTAAGGCAAGGCAAGCCAAGCAAGGCTAAGGCAAGGCAACGCAAGGCTATGCACCACAACGAAAGGCAAGGCAATGTACGACAACGCAAGGAATGGGTAACGGAAGGCAAGGCAAGGCAAGACAAAGCAAGGCAAGGCAAGGGTAATGGAAGGCACGGCAAGGTAAGGGAAGGACAAAGTAAGGCACGGCAAGGCAAGGCAAGGCAAGGAAAGTGTAACAGAAGGCAAGGAAGGCAAGGCAAAGCAAGGCAAGGCAAGGGTAACGGAAGGTCCGACACGGTAAGGCAAGGTAAAGAAAGGCTAGGCAATGCACGGCTAGGCAAGGAAAGGGTAACGGAAGGCAACGCACGGCAAGGCAAGGCAAGCCGAAGGCACGAAAACGCAAGGCTAGGCAATGCAGGGCAAGGAAATGAAAGGGTAACGGATGGCATTGCAAGGCAAGCCAAAGCAAGGCAAGGCAATTGTTACGGAAGGTACGGCACGGCAAGGCAACGCAAGGCTAAAGCAAGGCAACGCAATGCTAAGCAATGCACCGCAATGCAAGTAAAGGGTAACGGAATTCAATGCAAGGCAAAGCAAGGCAAGGCAAGGGTAACGGAAGGCACGGCAAGGTAAGGGAAGGACAATGCAAGGCACGACAAGGCAAGGCAACCCAAGGCTAAGCAATGTACAGCAGGGCAAGGAAAGGGTAACGGAAGAAAATGCCAGGCAAAGCAAAGCCAGGCAAGTGTAACGGAAGGCAAGGCACGGCAAGGCAAGGGAAGGCTAAAGCAAGGCAACGCTAGGCTAGGCAATGCACGGCAAGGCAACGAAAGTGTAACGGAAGCAAGGCAAGGCAAGGGAAAGCAAGGCAATGCAAGGGGAACGGAAGGCAAGGCAAGGCAAGGGAAGGACAAGGCAAGGCAAGGCCAGGCAAGGTAACGCTAAGGCACGATAACACAAGGCTAGGCTAAGGCTAGGGGAGGGAAAGATAAGGCAGGAGAACGCAAGGCTAGGCAATGCACGCAAACGCAAGGAAAGCGTAAGGGAATGCAATGCACGGCAAGGCAACGAAAGTGTAACGGAAACAAGGAAAGGCAAGGGAAAGCAAGGCAATGCAAAGGGAACGGAAGGCAAGGCTAGGCAAGGCAAAGCAAGGGAAGGCAAGGGCAACGGGAGGCACGGTAATGCACGGCAAGCCAAGCTAGGCTAAGGCAAGTCAAGGCAAGGCTATGGCACAACGGAAGGCTAGGCAATATGCAACAAGTTAAGGAAAGGGTAACGGAAGGCAAGGCTAAGGCATGACAACGCATGGCTAGGCAATGCAAAGCAAGGCAAGGAAAGGGTAACTCAAGGCAAGGCACGGCCAGGCAAGGCAAGGCTAAGTCACGACAACGCAAGGCTAGGCAATGCACGGCAAGACAACGAAAGGCTAACGGAAGGCATGGCACGGCAAGGCAACGCAAGGCTAAGGCAAGGCAACGCAAGGCTAGGCAATGGACGGCAAGGCAAGGAACGGGCAACGGAAGGCAAGGCAAGGCAAGGCAGAGCAAGGCAGGGAAAGGGTAACGGAAGGCACTGAAATGCAAGGCAAACCAAACTAGACTAAGGCAAAGCAAGGCAAGGATATGGCAGCATAACGGAAGGTAAGGCAACGTACGACAAGGCAAGGAATGGGTAACGGAAGGCAAGGCAACCAAGATAAAGCAAGGGAAGACAAGGGTAACGGAAGGTACGGCAAGGTAAGGGAAGGACAAGGCAAGGCACGGCAAGTCAAGGCAAGACAAGGCTAAGGCACGACAACGCAAGGCTAAGAAATGCACCGCAAGGCAAGGAAACGTTAACGGAAGGCAAGGCAAGGAAAAGCAAGGCCAGGCAAGGGTAACGGAAGGCAAGGCACGGCAAGGCATGGCCAGCCAATCAAGGCTAATGCTAGGGAAGGCAAGGCTATGGCACGACAACGCAAATCTAGGTAATGCAGGACATTGCAAGGAAAGGGTAACGGAAGGCAGGGTAAAGCAAGGGAAGGCAAGGGTAACGGAAGGGAAGGAAAGGCAAGGCAAAGCAAGGCAAGGCAAGGGTAACGGAAGGCACGGCAATGGAAGGCAAGCCAATCTAGGCTAAGGCAAGGCAACGCAAGGCTATGGCACCACAACGGAAGGCAAGGCAATGTACGACAACGCAAGGAATGGGTAACGGAAGGCAAGGCAAGGCAAGACAAAGCAAGGCAAGGCAAGGGTAACGGATGGCACGGCAAGGTAAGGGAAGTACAAAGTAAGGCACGGCAAGGCAAGGCAAGGCAAGGAAAGGGTAACAGAAGGCAAGGAAGGCAAGGCAAAGCAAGGCAAGGCAAGGCTAACGGAAGGCCCGACACGGTGAGGCAAGGTAAAGAAAGGCTAGGCAATGCACGGCTAGGCAAGGAAAGGGTAACGGAAGGCAACGCACGGCAAGGCAAGGCAAGACGAAGGCACGAAAACGCAAGGCTATGCAATGCAGGGCAAGGCAAGGAAAGGGTAACGGATGGCATTGCAAGGCAAGCCAAAGCAAGGCAAGGCAAGTGTTACGGAATGCACGGCACGGCAAGGCAACGCAAGGCTAAAGCAAGGCAACGCAAGGCTAAGCAATGCACCGCAATGCAAGTAAAGGGTAACGGAATTCAATGCAAGGCAAAGCAAGGCCAGGCAAAGGTAATGGAAGTTACGGTAAGGGAAGGCAAGGGTAACAGAAGGCAAGGGATAGCACTGCAAAGCAAGGCAAGGCAAGGGTAACGGAAGGCACGGCAAGGTAAGGGAAGGACAATGCAAGGCACGACAAGGCAAGGCAAACCAAGGCTAAACAATGCACAGCAGGGCAAGGAAAGGGTAACGGAAGAAAATGCAAGGCAAAGCAAGGCCAGCCAAGGGTAACGGAAGGCAAGGCACGGCAAGGCAAGGCAAGGCTATGGCACGACAACGCACGGCTAGGTAATGCACGGCAATGCAAGGAAAGGGTAACGGAAGGCAAGGCAATGCAAAGCAAGGGAAGGCAAGGGTATCGGAAGGCAAGGGAATGCAAGGCAAAGCCAGGCAAGGCAAGGGGAACGGAAGGTACGTCAAGGCAAGGGAAAGAAAGGCTAGGCAATGCACGGCAAGACAAGGAAAGGGTAAAGGAAGGCAAAGCACGGCAAGGCAAGGCAGGGCTAAGGCACGAAAACGCAAGGCTAGGCAATGCAGGACAAGGCAAGGAAAGGGACAACATGGCAATGCAGGGCAAGGCAAGGAAAGGGTAACAAGGCAAGGAAAGGGTAACGGATGGCATTGCAAGGCAAGGTTATGGCACGACAACGCAAGGCTAAGGCACGACAACGCAAGGCTTGGCAATGCAGGGCAAGGCAAGGAAAGTGTAACGGAAGGAAAGGCAAGGCAAGGCAAAGCAAGGCAACGCAAGGGGAATGGAAGGCACGGAAAGGTAAGGTAAGGACAAGGCAAGGCCCAGCAAGGCAAGGCAAGGCTAAGGCATGACAACGCAAGGCTAGGCAATGCAAAGCAAGGCAAGGAAAGGGTAACTCAAGGCAAGGCACGGCCAGGCAAGGCAAGGCTAAGGCACGACAACACAAGGCTAGGCAATGCAAAGCAAGGCAACGAAAGGCTAACGGAAGGCATGGCACGGCAAGGCAAGGCAAGGCAACGCAAGGCTAGGCAATGCACGTCAAGGCAAGGAAAGGGTAACGGAAGGCAAGGCAAGGGAAGGCAAAGCAAGGCAGGGAAAGGGAAATGGAAGGCACTGAAATTCAAGGCAAACCAAACTAGACTAAGGCAAGGCAAGGCAATGATATAGCAGCACAACGGAAGGCAAGGCAATGTACGAGAAGGCAAGGAATGGGTAACGGAAGGCAAAGCAAGGCAAGACAAAGCAAGGGAAGGCAAGGGTAACGGAAGGCACGGCAAGGTAAGGGAAGGAAAAGGCAAGGCACGGCAACGCAAGGCAAGGCAAGGCTAAGGCACGACAACGCAAGGCTAGGTAATGCACGGCAATGCAAGGAAACCGTAACCGAATTCAATGCAAGGCAAAGCAAGGCCAGGCAAAAGTAATGGAATTTACGGTAAGGGAAGGGAAGGGTAACAGAAGGCAAGGGATAGCACTGCAAAGTAAGGCAAGGCAAGGGTAACGGAAGGCACGGCAAGGTAAGGGAAGGACAATGCAAGTCACGACAAGGCAAGGCAACTCAAAGCTAAGCAATGCACCGCAGGGCAAGGAAAGGGTAACGGAAGGCAGTGCAAGGCAAAGCAAGGCCAGGCAAGGTTAACGGAAGGCAAGGCACGGCAAGGCAAGGCAAGGCTATGGCACGACAACGCAAGGCTAGGTAATGCACGGCAATGCAAGCAAAGGGTAACGGAAGGCAATGCAAGGCAAGGCAAAGCAAGGGAAGGCAAGGGTAACGGAAGGCAAGGCAAGGGAAGGCAAAGCAAGGCAAGGCAAGGGGAACGGAAGGCACGGCAAGGTAAGGCAAGGTGAATGGAAGGCACGGCAAGGCAAGGCAAAGCTAAGGTAAGGCAACGCAAGGCAAGGAAAGGTTAAGGCAAGGCAAGCCAAGCAAGGCTAAGGCAAGTGGAGACAAGGCTAAGGCACGACAACGCACGGCCAGGCAATGCACGGCAAAGCAAGGAAAGTGTAATGGAAGGCACGGCACGGCAAGGCAAGGCAAGGCTAAGGCACGACAACGCAAGGCTAAGGCACGACAACGCAAGGCTTGGCAATGCAGGGCAAGGCAAGGAAAGGGAAACGGAAGGAAAGGCACGGCAATGCAAAGCAAGGCAAGGGAAGAGTAACGGAAGGCACGGCACGGCAATGCAAGGCAAGGCTTATGCAACGCAACGCAAGGCTAGGCAATGAACGGCAAGGCAAGGAAAGTTTCACGGACGCAGGGCACGGCAAGGTCAAGAAAGCGAAGGCAAGGGTAACGCAAGGCAAGGCATGGCAATGCAAATCAAGGCAAGGCAAGCGGAACGGAAGGCACGGAAAGGCAAGGCAAGCCAGGCTAGGCTAAGGCAAGGCAAGGCAAGACCATGGTACGACAACGGACGGTTAGGAATTGCACGCCAAGGCAAGGAAAGTGTAATGGAAAGCAAGGCACGGCACGTCCAGGCAAGGCTAAGGGAAGGCAACGCAAGGCAAGGAAAGGTTAACGGAAGTCAAGGCAAGGCAAAGCAAGGCCAGGCAAGGGTAACGGAAGGCAAGGCACGGCAAGGCAAGGCCAGCCAATCAAGGCTAAGGGAAGGGAAGGCAAGGCTATGGCACGACAACGCAAGTATAGGTAATGCTCGGCAATGCAAGGAAAGGGTAGCGGAAGCAAGGCAAGGCAAGGGAAAGCAATGCAATGCAAGGGGAACGAAAGGCAAGGCAAGCTAAGGCAAGGGGAATGGAAGGCACGGCAAGGAAAGGGAAGGACAAGGCAAGGCACTGCCAGGCAAGGTAAGGCTAAGGCACGATAACACAAGGATAGGCAAGTTTAAGGCAAGGGACGCCAATCAAGGCTAAGGCAAGGGGATGCAAAGCTAAGGCAGGACAACGCAAGGCTAGGCAATGCAGGGCCAGGCAAGGAAAGGGTAATGGAAGGCAAGGCCAGGCAAGTTAAAGCAAGGCAAGGCAAGTGTAACGGAAAGCACGGCACGGCAAGGCAAGGCAAGGCTAAGGCAAGGCAACGCAAGGCTAGGGAAAGATAAGGCAAGGAAACACAAGGCTAGGCAATGCACGGCAAGGCAAAAGGGAACGGAAGGTACGGCAAGGCAAGGCAAATCTAAGGTAAGGCAACGCAAGGCAAGGCAAGCCAAGCAAGGCTAAGGCAAGTGGAGACAAGGCTAAGGCACTACAAAGCAAGACTTGGCAATGCACGGCAAAGCAAGGACAGTGTAACGGAAGGCAAGGCAAGGCAAGGCAAAGCAAGGCAAGGCAAGGGTAACGGAAGACAAGGCAAGGCAAGGCAAAGCAAGGCAAGGCAAGGGGAACGGAAGGCACGGCAAGGTAAGGTAAGGACAAGGCAAGGCCCAGCAAGGCAAGGCAAGGCTAAGGCATGACAACGCAAGTCTAGGCAATGCAAAGCATGGCAAGGAAAGGGTAACTCAAGGCAAGGCACGGCCAGGCAAGGCAAGGCTAAGGCAAGGCAACGCAAGGCTAGGCAATGCACGGCAAGGCAAGGAAAGGCCAACGGAAGGCAAGGCAAGGCAAGGCAAAGCAAGGCAGGGAAAGGGTAACGGAAGGCACTGAAATGCAAGGCAAACCAACCTAGACTAAGGCAAGGCAAGGCAAGGATATTGCAGCATAACAGAAGGTAAGGCAATGTACGACAAGGCAAGGAATGGGTAACGGAAGGCAAGGCAACCAAGATAAAGCAAGGGAAGACAAGGGTAACGGAAGGTACGGCAAGGTAAGGGAAGGAGAAGGCAAGGCACGGCAAGTCAAGGCAAGACAAGGCTAAGGCACGACAACGCAAGGCTAAGAAATGCACCGCAAGGCAAGGAAACGTTAACGGAAGGCAAGGCAAGGAAAAGCAAGGCCAGGCAAGGGTAACGGAAGGCAAGGCACGGCAAGGCATGGCCAGCCAATCAAGGCTAATGCTAGGGAAGGCAAGGCTATGGCACGACAACGCAAATCTAGGTAATGCAGGACATTGCAAGGAAAGGGTAACGGAAGGCAAGGCAAAGCAAGGGAAGGCAAGGGTAACGGAAGGCAAGGAAAGGCAAGGGAAAGCAAGGCAAGGCAAGGGTAACGGAAGGCACGGCAATGGAAGGCAAGCCAATCTAGGCTAAGGCAAGGCAACGCAAAGCTATGGCACCACAACGGAAGGCAAGGCAATGTACGACAACGCAAGGAATGGGTAACGGAAGGCAAGGCAAGGCAAGACAAAGCAAGGCAAGGCAAGGGTAACGGAAGGCACGGCAAGGTAAGGGAAGTACAAAGTAAGGCACGGCAAGGCAAGGCAAGGCAAGGAAAGGGTAACAGAAGGCAAGGAAGGCAAGGCAAAGCAAGGCAAGGCAAGGCTAACGGAAGGCCCGACACGGTGAGGCAAGGTAAAGAAAGGCTAGGCAATGCACGGCTAGGCAAGGAAAGGGTAACGGAAGGCAACGCACGGCAAGGCAAGGCAAGACGAAGGCACGAAAACGCAAGGCTAGGCAATGCACTTAAAGGCACCGAAAGTGTAACGGAAGCAAGGCAAGGTAAGGGAAAGCAAGGCAATGCAATGGGAACGGAAGGCACGGCAAGGTAAGGCAAGGTGAATGGAAGGCAGGGCAAGGCAAGGCAAAGCTAAGGTAAGGCAACGCAAGTCAAAGAGAGGTTAAGGCAAGGCAAGCCAAGCAAGGCTAAGGAAAGTGGAGACAAGGCTAAGGCACGACAACGCAAGGCTAGGCAATGCAGGGCAAGGCAAGGAAAGGGTAACGGATGGCATTGCAAGGCAAGCCAAAGCAAGGCAAGGCAAGTGTTACGGAATGCACGGCACGGCATGGCAACGCAAGGCTAAAGCAAGGCAACGCAAGGCTAAGCAATGCACCGCAATGCAAGTAAAGGGTAACGGAATTCAATGCAAGGCAAAGAAAGGCCAGGCAAAGGTAATGGAAGTTACGGTAAGGGAAGGCAAGGGTAACAGAAGGCAAGGGATAGCACTGCAAAGCAAGGCAAGGCAAGGGTAACGGAAGGCAAGGTAAGGCAATGCAAAGCAAGGGAAGGCAAGGTAACGAAGGCAAGGCAAGGGGAACGGAAGGTACGTCAAGGCAAGGGAAAGAAAGGCTAGGCAATGCACGGCAAGACAAGGAAAGGGTAAAGGACAACTGCAAGGCAAGGCAAAGCAAGGCAATGCAAGTGTAACGGAAGGCACGGCACGGCAAGGCAAGGCAAGGCTAAAGCAAGGCAACGCAAGGCTAGGCAATGCACTTAAAGGCACCGAAAGTGTAACGGAAGCAAGGCAAGGTAAGGGAAAGCAAGGCAATGCAAGGGCACGACAACGCAAGGCACGAAGGAAAGGTTAAGGCAAGGCAAGCCAAGCAAGGCTAAGGCAAGTGGAGACAAGGCTAAGGCAAGGCAAGGGGCAAACCAAGGCTAAACAATGCACAGCAGGGCAAGGAAAGGGTAACGGAAGAAAATGCAAGGCAAAGCAAAGCCAAGGCAAGGCTAAGTAAAGCGGAAGGCAAGGCACGGCAAGGCAAGGCAAGGCTAAAGCAAGGCAACGCTAGGCTAGGCAATGCACGGCAAGGCAACGAAAGTGTAACGGAAGCAAGGCAAGGCAAGGGAAAGCAAGGCAATGCAAGGGGAACGGAAGGCAAGGCAAGGCAAGGGAAGGACAAGGCAAGGCAAGGCCAGGCAAGGTAAAGCTAAGGCACGATAACACAAGGCTAGGCTAAGGCAAGGGGAGGGAAAGATAAGGCAGGAGAACGCAAGGCTAGGCAATGCACGCAAACGCAAGGAAAGTGTAAGGGAATGCAAGGCACGGTAAGGCAAGGCAAGTCTAAGTCAAGGCAACGCAAGGCTAAGCAATGCACCGCAAGGCAAGGAAAGGGTAACGGAAGAAAATGCAAGGCAAAGCAAGGCCAGCCAAGGGTAACGGAAGGCAAGGCACGGCAAGGCAAGGCAAGGCTAAAGCAAGGCAACGCAAGGCTAAGCAATGCACCGCAAGGCAACGAAATGCTAACGGAAGGCATAGCACGACAAGGGAAGGCACGACTAAGGCAAGGCAACGCAAGGCTAGGCAATGCACGGCAAGGCAAGGAAAGGGCAACGGAAGGCCAGCCAAGGCAAGGCAAAGCAAGGCAAGGCAAGGATAACGGAAGGCACGGCAATGCAAGGCAAACCAAGCTAGGCTAAGTCAAGGCAAGGCAAGGCTATGGCACCACAACGGAAGGCAAGGCAATGTACGACAAGGCAAGGAATGCGTAACGGAAGGCAAGGCAAGGCAAGACAAAGCAAGGCATGGCAAGGGTAACCGAAGGCAAGGCATAGTAAGGGAAGGACAAGGCAAGGCACGGCAACGCAAGGCAAGGCATGGCTAAGGCACGACAAAGCAAGGCTAGGTAATGCACGGCAATGCAAGGTAAGGGTAACGGAATTCAATGCAAGGCAAAGCAAGGCCAGGCAAAAGTAATGGAATTTACGGCAAGGGAAGGCAAGGGTAACAGAAGGCAAGGGAAAGCACTGCAAAGTAAGGCAAGGCAAGGGTAACGGAAGGCACGGCAAGGTAAGGGAAGGACAATGCAAGGCACGACAAGGCAAGGCAACTCAAGGCTAAGCAATGCACCATAGGGCAAGGAAAGGGTAACAGAAGACAATGCAAGGCAAAGCAAGGCCAGGCAAGGGTAACGGAAGGCAAGGCACGGCAACGCAAGGCAAGGCTATGGCACGACAACGCACGGCTAGGTAATGCACGGCAATGCAAGGAAAGAATAACGGAAGGCAAGGCAAGGCAAAGCAAGGGAAGGCAAGGGTAACGGAAGGCAAGGGAATGCAAGGTAAAGCAAGGCAAGGGGAACGGAAGGTACGTCAAGGCAAGGGAAAGAAAGGCTAGGCAATGCACGGCAAGACAAGGAAATGGTAAAGGAAGGCAAAGCACGGCAAGGAAAGGCAGGGCTAAGGAACGAAAACGCAAGGCTAGGCAATGCAGGACAAGGCAAGGAAAGGGTACCGTAAGGTACTGCAAGGCAAGGCAAAGCAAGGCAATGCAAGTGTAACGGAAGGCACGGCACGGCAAGGCAAGGCAAGGCTAAAGCAAGGAAACGCAAGGCTAGGCAATGCACTTAAAGGCACCGAAAGTGTAACGGAAGCAAGGCAAGGTAAGGGAAAGCAAGGCAATGCAATGGGAACGGAAGGCACGGCCAGGTAAGGCAAGGTGAATGGAAGGCAGGGCAAGGCAAGGCAAAGCTAAGGTAAGGCAACGCAAGTCAAAGAGAGGATAAGGCAAGGCAAGCCAAGCAAGGCTAAGGAAAGTGGAGACAAGGCTAAGGCACGACAACGCAAGGCTAGGCAATGCACGGCAAAGCAAGGAAAGTGTAACGGAAGGCACGGCACGGCAATGCAAGGCAAGGTTATGGCACGACAACGCAAGGCTAAGGCACGACAACGCAAGGCTTGGCAATGCAGGGCAAGGCAAGGAAAGTGTAACGGAAGGAAAGGCAAGGCAAGGCAAAGCAAGGCAACGCAAGGGGAATGGAAGGCACGGAAAGGTAAGGTAAGGACAAGGCAAGGCCCAGCAAGGCAAGGCAAGGCTAAGGCATGACAACGCAAGGCTAGGCAATGCAAAGCAAGGCAAGGAAAGGGTAACTCAAGGCAAGGCACGGCCAGGCAAGGCAAGGCTAAGGCACGACAACACAAGGCTAGGCAATGCAAGGCAAGGCAACGAAAGGCTAACGGAAGGCATGGCACGGTAAGGCAAGGCAAGGCAACGCAAGGCTAGGCAATGCACGTCAAGGCAAGGAAAGGGTAACGGAAGGCAAGGCAAGGGAAGGCAAAGCAAGGCAGGGAAAGGGAAATGGAAGGCACTGAAATTCAAGGCAAACCAAACTAGACTAAGGCAAGGCAAGGCAATGATATAGCAGCACAACGGAAGGCAAGGCAATGTACGAGAAGGCAAGGAATGGGTAACGGAAGGCAAAGCAAGGCAAGACAAATCAAGGCAAGGCACGGGTAACGGAAGGCACGGCAAGGTAAGGGAAGGACAAGGCAAGGCACGGCAACGCAAGGCAAGGCAAGGCTAAGGCACGACAACGCAAGGCTAGGTAATGCACGGCAATGCAAGGAAAGCGTAACCGAATTCAATGCAAGGCAAAGCAAGGCCAGGCAAAAGTAATGGAATTTACGGCAAGGGAAGGCAAGGGTAACAGAAGGCAAGGGATAGCACTGCAAAGTAAGGCAAGGCAAGGGTAACGGAAGGCACGGCAAGGTAAGGGAAGGACAATGCAAGTCTCGACAAGGCAAGGCAACTCAAAGCTAAGCAATGCACCGCAGGGCAAGGAAAGGGTAACGGAAGGCAGTGCAAGGCAAAGCAAGACCAGGCAAGGTTAACGGAAGGCAAGGCACGGCAAGGCAAGGCAAGGCTATGGCACGACAACGCAAGGCTAGGTAATGCACGGCAATGCAAGCAAAGGGTAACGGAAGGCAATGCAAGGCAAGGCAAAGCAAGGGAAGGCAAGGGTAACGGAAGGCAAGGCAAGGGAAGGCAAAGCAAGGCAAGGCAAGGGGAACGGAAGGCACGGCAAGGTAAGGCAAGGTCAATGGAAGGCACGGCAAGGCAAGGCAAAGCTAAGGTAAGGCAAGGCAAGGAAAGGAAAGGTTAAGGCAAGGCAAGCCAAGCAAGGCTAAGGCAAGGCAACGCAAGGCTATGCACCACAACGAAAGGCAAGGCAATGTACGACAACGCAAGGAATGGGTAACGGAAGGCAAGGCAAGGCAAGACAAAGCAAGGCAAGGCAAGGGTAATGGAAGGCACGGCAAGGTAAGGGAAGGACAAAGTAAGGCACGGCAAGGCAAGGCAAGGCAAGGAAAGTGTAACAGAAGGCAAGGAAGGCAAGGCAAAGCAAGGCAAGGCAAGGGTAACGGAAGGTCCGACACGGTAAGGCAAGGTAAAGAAAGGCTAGGCAATGCACGGCTAGGCAAGGAAAGGGTAACGGAAGGCAACGCACGGCAAGGCAAGGCAAGCCGAAGGCACGAAAACGCAAGGCTAGGCAATGCAGGGCAAGGAAATGAAAGGGTAACGGATGGCATTGCAAGGCAAGCCAAAGCAAGGCAAGGCAATTGTTACGGAAGGTACGGCACGGCAAGGCAACGCAAGGCTAAAGCAAGGCAACGCAATGCTAAGCAATGCACCGCAATGCAAGTAAAGGGTAACGGAATTCAATGCAAGGCAAAGCAAGGCAAGGCAAGGGTAACGGAAGGCACGGCAAGGTAAGGGAAGGACAATGCAAGGCACGACAAGGCAAGGCAACCCAAGGCTAAGCAATGTACAGCAGGGCAAGGAAAGGGTAACGGAAGAAAATGCCAGGCAAAGCAAAGCCAGGCAAGTGTAACGGAAGGCAAGGCACGGCAAGGCAAGGGAAGGCTAAAGCAAGGCAACGCTAGGCTAGGCAATGCACGGCAAGGCAACGAAAGTGTAACGGAAGCAAGGCAAGGCAAGGGAAAGCAAGGCAATGCAAGGGGAACGGAAGGCAAGGCAAGGCAAGGGAAGGACAAGGCAAGGCAAGGCCAGGCAAGGTAACGCTAAGGCACGATAACACAAGGCTAGGCTAAGGCTAGGGGAGGGAAAGATAAGGCAGGAGAACGCAAGGCTAGGCAATGCACGCAAACGCAAGGAAAGCGTAAGGGAATGCAATGCACGGCAAGGCAACGAAAGTGTAACGGAAACAAGGAAAGGCAAGGGAAAGCAAGGCAATGCAAAGGGAACGGAAGGCAAGGCTAGGCAAGGCAAAGCAAGGGAAGGCAAGGGCAACGGGAGGCACGGTAATGCACGGCAAGCCAAGCTAGGCTAAGGCAAGTCAAGGCAAGGCTATGGCACAACGGAAGGCTAGGCAATATGCAACAAGTTAAGGAAAGGGTAACGGAAGGCAAGGCTAAGGCATGACAACGCATGGCTAGGCAATGCAAAGCAAGGCAAGGAAAGGGTAACTCAAGGCAAGGCACGGCCAGGCAAGGCAAGGCTAAGTCACGACAACGCAAGGCTAGGCAATGCACGGCAAGACAACGAAAGGCTAACGGAAGGCATGGCACGGCAAGGCAACGCAAGGCTAAGGCAAGGCAACGCAAGGCTAGGCAATGGACGGCAAGGCAAGGAACGGGCAACGGAAGGCAAGGCAAGGCAAGGCAAAGCAAGGCAGGGAAAGGGTAACGGAAGGCACTGAAATGCAAGGCAAACCAAACTAGACTAAGGCAAAGCAAGGCAAGGATATGGCAGCATAACGGAAGGTAAGGCAATGTACGACAAGGCAAGGAATGGGTAACGGAAGGCAAGGCAACCAAGATAAAGCAAGGGAAGACAAGGGTAACGGAAGGTACGGCAAGGTAAGGGAAGGACAAGGCAAGGCACGGCAAGTCAAGGCAAGACAAGGCTAAGGCACGACAACGCAAGGCTAAGAAATGCACCGCAAGGCAAGGAAACGTTAACGGAAGGCAAGGCAAGGAAAAGCAAGGCCAGGCAAGGGTAACGGAAGGCAAGGCACGGCAAGGCATGGCCAGCCAATCAAGGCTAATGCTAGGGAAGGCAAGGCTATGGCACGAAAACGCAAATCTAGGTAATGCAGGACATTGGAAGGAAAGAGTAACGGAAGGCAGGGCAAAGCAAGGGAAGGCAAGGGTAACGGAAGGGAAGGAAAGGCAAGGCAAAGCAAGGCAAGGCAAGGGTAACGGAAGGCACGGCAATGGAAGGCAAGCCAATCTAGGCTAAGGCAAGGCAACGCAAGGCTATGGCACCACAACGGAAGGCAAGGCAATGTACGACAACGCAAGGAATGGGTAACGGAAGGCAAGGCAAGGCAAGACAAAGCAAGGCAAGGCAAGGGTAACGGATGGCACGGCAAGGTAAGGGAAGTACAAAGTAAGGCACGGCAAGGTAAGGCAAGGCAAAGAAAGGGTAACAGAAGGCAAGGAAGGCAAGGCAAAGCAAGGCAAGGCAAGGCTAACGGAAGGCCCGACACGGTGAGGCAAGGTAAAGAAAGGCTAGGCAATGCACGGCTAGGCAAGGAAAGGGTAACGGAAGGCAACGCACGGCAAGGCAAGGCAAGACGAAGGCACGAAAACGCAAGGCTAGGCAATGCAGGGCAAGGCAAGGAAAGGGTAACGGATGGCATTGCAAGGCAAGGTTATGGCACGACAACGCAAGGCTAAGTCACGACAACGGAAGGCTTGGCAATGCAGGGCAAGGCAAGGAAAGTGTAACGGAAGGAAAGGCAAGGCAAGGCAAAGCAAGGCAACGCAAGGGGAATGGAAGGCACGGCAAGGTTATGGAAGGACAAGGCAAGGCACGGCAACGCAAGGCAAGGCAAGGCTAAGGCACGACAACGCAAGGCTAGGTAATGCACGGCAATGCAAGGAAAGCGTAACCGAATTCAATGCAAGGCAAAGCAAGGCCAGGCAAAAGTAATGGAATTTACTTCAAGGGAAGGCAAGGGTAACAGAAGGCAAGGGATAGCACTGCAAAGTAAGGCAAGGCAAGGGTAACGGAAGGCACGGCAAGGTAAGGGAAGGACAATGCAAGTCACGACAAGGCAAGGCAACTCAAAGCTAAGCAATGCACCGCAGGGCAAGGAAAGGGTAACGGAAGGCAGTGCAAGGCAAAGCAAGGCCAGGCAAGGTTAACGGAAGGCAAGGCACGGCAAGGCAAGGCTATGGCACGACAACGCAAGGCTAGGTAATGCACGGCAATGCAAGCAAAGGGTAACGGAAGGCAATGCAAGGCAAGGCAAAGCAAGGGAAGGCAAGGGTAACGGAAGGCAAGGCAAGGGAAGGCAAAGCAAGGCAAGGCAAGGGGAACGAAAGGCACGGCAAGGTAAGGCAAGGGTAAGGCACGACAACGCAAGGCTAGGTAATGCACGGCAATGCAAGGAAAGCGTAACCGAATTCAATGCAAGGCAAAGCAAGGCCAGGCAAAAGTAATGGAATTTACGGCAAGGGAAGACAAGGGTAACAGAAGGCAAGGGATAGCACTACAAAGGAAGGCAAGGCAAGGGTAACGGAAGGCACGGCAAGGTAAGGGAAGGACAATGCAAGTCACGACAAGGCAAGGCAACTCAAAGCTAAGCAATGCACCGCAGGGCAAGCAAAGGGTAACGGAAGGCAATGCAAGGCAAGGCAAAGCAAGGGAAGGCAAGGGTAACGGAAGGCAAGGCAAGGGAAGGCAAAGCAAGGCAAGGCAAGGGGAACGGAAGGCACGGCAAGGTAAGGCAAGGTGAATGGAAGGCACGGCAAGGCAAGGCAAAGCTAAGGTAAGGCAACGCAAGGCAAGGAAAGGTTAAGGCAAGGCAAGCCAAGCAAGGCTAAGGCAAGTGGAGACAAGGCTAAGGCACGACAACGCACGGCCAGGCAATGCACGGCAAAGCAAGGAAAGTGTAATGGAAGGAACGGCACGGCAAGGCAAGGCAAGGTTAAGGCACGACAACGCAAGGCTAAGGCACGACAACGCAAGGCTTGGCAATGCAGGGCAAGGCAAGGAAAGGGTAACGGAAGGAAAGGCAAGGCAATGCAAAGCAAGGCAAGGCAAGAGTAACGGAAGGCACGGCACGGCAATGCAAGGCAAGGCTTATGCAACGCAACGCAAGGCTAGGCAATGAACGGCAAGGCAAGGAAAGTTTCACGGACGCAGGACACGGCAAGGTCAAGAAAGCGAAGGCAAGGGTAACGCAAGGCAAGGCAAGGCAATGCAAATCAAGGCAAGGCAAGCGGAACAGAAGGCACGGAAAGGCAAGGCAAGCCAGGCTAGGCTAAGGCAAGGCAAGGCAAGACCATGGAACGACAACGGACGGTTAGGAATTGCACGCCAAGGCAAGGAAAGTGTAACGGAAAGCAAGGCACGGCACGTCCAGGCAAGGCTAAGGGAAGGCAACGCAAGGCAAGGAAAGGTTAACGGAAGTCAAGGCAAGGCAAAGCAAGGCCAGGCAAGGGTAACGGAAGGCAAGGCACGGCAAGGCAAGGCCAGCCAATCAAGGCTAAGGAAAGGGAAGGCAAGGCTATGGGACGACAACGCACGTCTAGGTAATGCTCGGCAATGCAAGGAAAGGGTAGCGGAAGCAAGGCAAGGCAAGGGAAAGCAATGCAATGCAAGGGGAACGAAAGGCAAGGCAAGGTAAGGCAAGGGGAATGGAAGGCACGGCAAGGAAAGGGAAGGACAAGGCAAGGCACTGCCAGGCAAGGTAAGGCTAAGGCACGATAACACAAGGCTAGGCAAGTTTAAGGCAAGGGACGCCAATCAAGCCTAAGGCAAGGGGATGCAAAGCTAAGGCAGGACAACGCAAGGCTAGGCAATGCAGGGCCAGGCAAGGAAAGGGTAATGGAAGGCAAGGCCAGGCAAGTTAAAGCAAGGCAAGGCAAGTGTAACGGAAAGCACGGCACGGCAAGGCAAGGCAAGGCTAACGCAAGGCAACGCAAGGCTAGGGAAAGATAAGGCAAGGAAACACAAGGCTAGGCAATGCACGGCAAGGCAAGGGGAACGGAAGGTACGGCAAGGCAAGGCAAAGCTAAGGTAAGGCAACGCAAGGCAAGGCAAGCCAAGCAAGGCTAAGGCAAGTGGAGACAAGGCTAAGGCACTACAAAGCAAGGCTTGGCAATGCACGGCAAAGCAAGGAAAGTGTAACGGAAGGCAAGGCAAGGCAAGGCAAAGCAAGGCAAGGCAAGGGTAACGGAAGACAAGGCAAGGCAAGGCAAAGCAAGGCAAGGCAAGGGTAACGGAAGGCCCGACACGGTGAGGCAAGGTAAAGAAAGGCTAGGCAATGCACGGCTAGGCAAGGAAAGGGTAACGGAAGGCAACGCACGGCAAGGCAAGGCAAGCCGAAGGCACGAAAACGCAAGGCTAGGCAATGCAGGGCAATGCAAGGAAAGGGTAACGGATGGCATTGCAAGGCAAGCCAAAGCAAGGCAAGGCAAGTGGTACGGAAGGCACGGAACGGCAAGGCAACGCAAGGCTAAAGCAAGGCAACGCAAGGCTAAGCAATGCACCGCAATGCAAGTAAAGGGTAACGGAATTCAATGCAAGGCAAAGCAATTCCAGGCAAAGGTAATGGAAGTTACGGCAAGGGAAGGCAAGGGTAACAGAAGGCAAGGGAAAGCACTGCAAAGCAAGGCAAGGCAAGGGTAACGGAAGGCACGGCAAGGTAAGGGAAGGACAATGCAAGGCACGACAAGGCAAGGCAACCCAAGGCTAAGCAATGTACAGCAGGGCAAGGAAATGGTAACGGAAGAAAATGCAAGGCAAAGCAAAGCCAGGCAAGGGTAACGGAAGGCAAGGCACGGCAAGGCAAGGGAAGGCTAAAGCAAGGCAACGCTAGGCTAGGCAATGCACGGCAAGGCAACGAAAGTGTAACGGAAACAAGGAAAGGCAAGGGAAAGCAAGGCAATGCATGGGGAACGGAAGGCAAGGCAAGGCAAGGAAAAGCAAGGGAAGGCAAGGGCAACGGAAGGCACGGTAATGCAAGGCAAGCCAAGCTAGGCTAAGGCAAGTCAAGGCAAGGCTATGGCACCACGGAAGGCTAGGCAATATGCAACAAGGTAAGGAAAGGGTAACGGAAGGCAAGGCTAAGGCATGACAACGCATGGCTAGGCAATGCAAAGCAAGGCAAGGAAAGGGTAACTCAAGGCAAGGCACGGCCAGGCAAGGCAAGGCTAAGTCACGACAACGCAAGGCTAGGCAATGCACGGCAAGACAACGAAAGGCAAACGGAAGGCATGGCACGGCAAGGCAAGGCAAGGCTAAGGCAAGGCAACGCAAGGCTAGGCAATGGACGGAAAGGCAAGGAAACGGCAACGGAAGGCAAGGCAAGGCAAGGCAAAGCAAGGCAGGGAAAGGGTAACGGAAGGCACTGAAATGCAAGGCAACCAAACTAGACTAAGGCAAAGCAAGGCAAGGATATGGCAGCATAACGGAAGGTAAGGCAATGTACGACAAGGCAGGGAATGTGTAACGGAAGGCAAGGCAACCAAGATAAAGCAAGGGAAGACAAGGGTAACGGAAGGTACGGCAAGGTAAGGGAAGGACAAGGCAAGGCACGGCAAGTCAAGGCAAGACAAGGCTAAGGCACGACAACGCAAGGCTAAGAAATGCACCGCAAGGCAAGGAAACGTTAACGGAAGGCAAGGCAAGGAAAAGCAAGGCCAGGCAAGGGTAACGGAAGGCAAGGCACGGCAAGGCATGGCCAGCCAATAAAGGCTAATGCTAGGGAAGGCAAGGCTATGGCACGACAACGCAAATCTAGGTAATGCAGGACATTGCAAGGAAAGGGTAACGGAAGGCAAGGCAAAGCAAGGGAAGGCAAGGGTAACGGAAGGCAAGGAAAGGCAAGGCAAAGCAAGGCAAGGCAAGGGTAACGGAAGGCACGGCAATGGAAGGCAAGCCAATCTAGGCTAAGGCAAGGCAACGCAAGGCTATGGCACCACAACGGAAGGCAAGGCAATGTACGACAACGCAAGGAATGGGTAACGGAAGGCCCGACACGGTGAGGCAAGGTAAAGAAAGCTAGGCAATGCACGGCTAGGCAAGGAAAGGGTAACGGAAGGCAACGCACGGCAAGTCAAGGCAAGACGAAGGCACGAAAACGCAAGGCTAGGCAATGCAGGGTAAGGCAAGGAAAGGGTAACGGATGGCATTGCAAGGCAAGCCAAAGCAAGGCAAGGCAAGTGTTACGGAAGGCACGGCACGGCAAGGCAACGCAAGGCTAAAGCAAGGCAACGCAAGGCTAAGCAATGCACCGCAATGCAAGTAAAGGGTAACGGAATTCAATGCAAGGCAAAGCAAGGCCAGGCAAAGGTAATGGAAGTTACGGCAAGGGAAGGCAAGGGTAACAGAAGGCAAGGGAAAGCACTGCAAAGCAAGGCAAGGCAAGGGTAACGGAAGGCACGGCAAGGTAAGGGAAGGACAATGCAAGGCACGACAAGGCAAGGCAAACCAAGGTTAAACAATGCACAGCAGGGCAAGGAAAGGGTAACGGAAGAAAATGCCAGGCAAAGCAAGGCCAGGCAAGGGTAACGGAAGGCCAAGGCACCGCAAGGCAAGGCAATGCTAAAGCAAGGCAACGCTAGGCTAGGCAATGCACGGCAAGGCAACGAAAGTGTAACGGAAGCAAGGCAAGACAAGGGAAAGCAAGGCAATGCAAGGGGAAAGGAAGGCAAGGCAAGGCAAGGGAAGGACAAGGCAAGGCAAGGCCAGGCAAGGTAACGCTAAGGCACGATAACACAAGGCTACGCTAAGGCAAGGGGAGGGAAAGATAAGGCAGGAGAACGCAAGCCTAGGCAATGCACGCAACCGCAAGGAAAGCGTAAGGGAATGCAATGCACGGCAAGGCAACGAAAGTGTAACGGAAACAAGGCAAGGCAAGGGAAAGCAAGGCAATGCAAGGGGAACGGAATGCAAGGCAAGGCAAGGGAAGGACAAGGCAAGGCAAGGCCAGGCAAGGTAACGCTAAGGCACGATAACACAAGGCTACGCTAAGGCAAGGGGAGGGAAAGATAAGGCAGGAGAACGCAAGCCTAGGCAATGCACGCAACCGCAAGGAAAGCGTAAGGGAATGCAATGCACGGCAAGGCAACGAAAGTGTAACGGAAACAAGGCAAGGCAAGGGAAAGCAAGGCAATGCAAGGGGAACGGAAGGCAAGGCAAGGGAAGGACAAGGCAAGGCAAGGCCAGGCAAGGTAACGCTAAGGCACGATAACACAAGGCTAGGCTAAGGCAAGGGGAGGGAAAGATAAGGCAGCAGAACGCAAGGCTAGGCAATGCACGCAAACGCAAGGAAAGTGTAAGGGAATGCAAGGCACGGCAAGGCAAGGCAAGTCTAAGTCAAGGCAACGCAAGGCTAAGCAATGCACCTCAAGGCAAGGAAAGGGTAACGGAAGGCAATGGAAGGCAAAGCAAGGCCAGGCAAGGGTAACGGAAGTCACGGGAAGGGAAGGCAAGGCAAGGCTAAGACAAGGCAACGCAAGGCTAAGCAATGCACCGCAAGGTAACGAAAGGCTAGCGGAAGGCATAGCACGGCAAGGCAAAGCACGACTAACGCAAGGCAACGCAAGGCTAGGCAATGCACGGCAAGGCAAGGAAAGGGCAACGGAAGGCCAGCCAAGGCAAGGCAAAGCAAGGCAAGGCAAGGATAACGGAAGGCACGGCAATGCATGGCAAACCAAGCTAGGCTAAATCAAGGCAAAGCAACTCTATGGCACCACAACGGAAGGCAAGGCAATGTACGACAAGCCAAGGAATGGGTAACGGAAGGCAAGGCAAGGCAAGACAAAGCAAGGCATGGCAAGGGTAACGGAAGGCACGGCAACGAAAGGGAAGGACAAGGCAAGGCACGGCAACGCAAGGCAAGGCAAGGCTAAGGCACGACAAAGCAAGGCTAGGTAATGCACGGCAATGCAAGGAAAGGGTAACGGAATTCAATGCAAGGCAAAGCAAGGCCAGGCAAAAGTAATGGAATTTACGGCAAGGGAAGGCAAGGGTAACAGAAGGCAAGGGAAGGCACTGCAAAGTAAGGCAAGGCAAGGGTAACGGACGGCACGGCAAGGTAAAGGAAGGACAATGCAAGGCACGACAAGGCAAGGCAACTCAAGGCTAAGCAATGCACCACAGGGCAAGGAAAGGGTAACAGAAGGCAATGCAAGGCAAAGCAAGGGCAGGCAAGGGTAACGGAAGGCAAGGCACGGCAAGGCAAGGCAAGGCTATGGCACGACAACGCACGGCTAGGTAATGCACGGCAATGCAAGGAAAGGGTAACGGAAGGCAAGGCAAGGCAAGGCAAAGCAAGGGAAGGCAACGGGAACGGAAGGTACGTCAATGCAAGGGAAAGAAAGGCTAGGCAATGCACGGCAAGACAAGGAAAGGGCAAAGGAAGGCAAAGCACGGCAAGGCAAGGCAGGGCTAAGGCATGAAAACGCAAGGCTAGGCAATAGAGGAAAAGTCAAGGAAAGGGTACCGTAAGGCACTGCAAGGCAAGGCAAAGCAAGGCAATGCAAGTGTAACGGAAGGCACGGCACGGCAAGGCAAGGCAAGTCTAAAGCAAGGCAACGCAAGGCTAGGCAATGCACTTAAAGGCACCGAAAGTGTAACGGAAGCAAGGCAAGGTAAGTGAAAGCAAGGCAATGCAATGGGAACGGAAGGCACGGCAAGGTAAGGCAAGGTGAATGGAAGGCAGGGCAAGGCAAGGCAAAGCTAAGGTAAGGCAACGCAAGTCAAAGAGAGGTTAAGGCAAGGCAAGCCAAGCAAGGCTAAGGCAAGTGGAGACAAGGCTAAGGCACGACAACGCAAGGCTAGGCAATGCACGCAAAGCAGGGAAAGTGTAACGGAAGGCACGGCACGGCAATGCAAGGCAAGGTTATGGCACGACAACGCAAGTCTAAGGCACGACAACGCAAGGCTTGGCAATGCAGGGCAAGGCAAGGAAAGGGTAACAGAAGGAAAGGCAAGGCAAGGCAAAGCAAGGCAACGCAAGGGCAATGGAAGGCACGGCAAGGTAAGGTAAGGACAAGGCAAGGCCCAGCAAGGCAAGGCAAGGCTAAGGCATGACAACGCAAGGCTAGGCAATGCAAAGCAAGGCAAGGAAAAGGTAACTCAAGGCAAGGCACGGCCAGGCAAGGCAAGGCTAAGGCACGACAACACAAGGCTAGGCAATGCAAGGCAAGGCAACGAAAGGCTAACGGAAGGCATGGCAAGGCAAGGCAAGGCAAAGCAACGCAAGGCTAGGCAACGCACGTCAAGGCAGGCAAAGGGTAACGGAAGGCACTGAAATGCAAGGCAAACCAAACTAGACTAAGGCAAGGCAAGGCAATGATATAGCAGCACAACGGAAGGCAAGGCAATGTACGAGAAGGCAAGGAATGGGTAACGGAAGGCAAGGAAAGGCAAGACAAAGCAAGGCAAGGCAAGGGTAACGGAAGGCACGGCAAGGTAAGGGAAGGACAAGGCAAGGCACGGCAACGCAAGGCAAGGCAAGGCTAAGGCACGGCAACGCAAGGCTAGGTATTGCACGGCAATGCAAGGAAAGGGTAACCGAATTCATTGCAAGGCAAAGCAAGGCCAAGAAAAATTATGGAATTTACGGCAAGGGAAGGCAAGGGTAACAGAAGGCAAGGGATAGCACTGCAAAGTAAGGCAAGGCAAGGGTAATGGAACTCACGGCAAGGTAAGGGAAGGACAATGCAAGGCACGACAAGGCAAGGCAACTCAAGGCTAAGCAATGCACCGCAGTGCAAGGAAAGAGTAACGGAAGGCAGTGCAAGGCAAAGCAAGGCCAGGCAAGGGTAACGGAAGGGAAGGCACGGCAAGGCAAGGCAAGGCTATGGCACGACAACGCAAGGCTAGGTAATGAACGGCAATGCAAGGAAAGGGTAACGGAATGCAAGGCAAGGCAAGGCAAAGCAATGCAAGGCAAGGGGAACGGAAGGCACGGCAAGGTAAGGCAAGGTGAATGGAAGGCACGGCAAGGCAAGGCAAAGCTAAAGTAAGGCAACGCAAGGCAAGGAAAGGTTAAGGCAAGGCCAGCCAAGCAAGGCTAAGGCAAGTGGAGACAAAGCTAAGGCATGACAACGCACGGCCAGGCAATGCACGGCAAAGCAAGGAAAGTGTAACGGAAGGCACGGCACGGCAAGGCAAGGAAAGGTTATGGCACGACAATGCAAGGCTAAGCCACGACAACGCAAGGCTTGGCAATGCAGGGCAAGGGAAGGAAAGGGTAAAGGAAGGAAAGGCAAGGCAATGCAAAGCAAGGCAAGGCAAGAGTAACGGAAGGAACGGCACGGCAATGCCAGGCAAGGCTTATGCAACGCAACGCAAGGCTAGGCAATGAAAGGCAAGGCAAGGAAAGTTTCACGGACGCAAGGCACGGCAAGGTCAAGAAAGCGAAGGCAAGGGTAACGCAAGGCAAGGCAAGGCAATGCAAATCAAGGCAAGGCAAGGGGAACGGAAGGCACGGAAAGGCAAGGCAAGGCAGGCTAGGCTAAGGCAAGGCAAGGCAAGACTATGGCACGACAACGGACGGCTAGGAAATTCACGCCAAGGCAAGGAAAGTGTAACGGAATGCAAGGCACGGCACGTCCAGGCAAGGCTAAGGCAAGGCAACGCAAGGCAAGGAAAGGTTAACGGAAGGCAAGGCAAGGCAAAGAAAGGCCAGGCAAGGGTAACGGAAGGCAAGGAACGGCAAGGCAAGGCCAGCCAATCAAGGCTAAGACTAGGGAAGGCAAGGCTATGGCACGACAAAGCAAATCTAGGTAATGCAGGACATTGCAAGGAAAGGGTAACGGAAGGCAAAGCAAGGCAAAGCAAGGGAAGGAAAGGGTAACGGAAGGCAAGGAAAGGCAAGGCAAAGCAAGGCAAGGCAATGGTAACGGAAGGCACGGCAATGGAAGGCAAGCGAGTCTAGGCTAAGGCAAGGCAACGCAAGGCTATGGCACCACAACGGAAGGCAAGGCAATGTACGACAACGCAAGGAATGGGTAACGGAAGGCAAGGCAAGGCAAGACAAAGCAAGGCAAGGCAAGGGTAACGGAAGGCACGGCAAGGGAAGGGAAGGACAAAGTAAGGCACGGCAAGGCAAGGCAAGGCAAGGAAAGGGTAACAGAAGGCAAGGAAGGCAAGGCAAAGCAAGGCAAGGCAAGGGTAACGGAAGGCCCGACACGGTAAGGCAAGGTAAAGAAAAGCTAGGCAATGCACGGCTAGGCAAGGAAAGGGCAACGGAAGGCAACGCACGGCAAGGCAAGGCAAGCCGAAGGCACGAAAACGCAAGGCTAGGCAATGCAGGGCAAGGCAAGGAAAGGGTAACGGATGGCATTGCAAAGCAAGCGAAAGCAAGGCAAGGCAAGTGTTACGGAAGGCACGGCACGGCAAGGCAACGCAAGGCTAAAGCAAGGCAACGCAAGGCTAAGCACTGCACCGCAATGCAAGGAAACGTTAACGGAAGGTAAGGCAAGGAAAAGCAAGGCCAGACAAGGGTAACGGAAGGCAAGGGAAGGCAAGGCATGGCCAGCCATTCAAGGCTAATGCTAGGGAAGGCAAGGCTATGGCACGACAACGCAAAACTAGGTAAAGCAGGACATTGCAAGGAAAGGGTAACGGAAGGCAAGGCAAGGCAAGGCAAAGCAAGGGAAGGCAAGGGTAACGGAAGGCACGGCACGGCAAAGCAACGCAAGGCTAAAGCAAGGCAACGCAAGGCTAAGCAATGCACCGCAATGCAAGTAAAGGGTAACGGAATTCAATGCAAGGCAAAGCAAGGCCAGGTAAAGGTAATGGAAGTTACGGCATGGGAAGGTAAGGTTAACAGAAGGCAAGGGAAAGCACTGCAAAGCAAGGCAAGGCAAGACTAACGGAAGGCACGGCAAGGTAAGGGAAGGACAATGCAAGGCACGACAAGTCAAGGCAACCCAAGGCTAAGCAATGCACAGCAGGGCAAGGAAAGGGTAACGGAAGAAAATGCCAGGCAAAGCAAGGCCAGGCAAGGGTAATGGAAGGCAAGGCACGGCAAGGCAAGGCAAGGCTAAAGCAAGGCAATGCGAGGTTAATTGAAGTCAAGGCAAGGCAAGGGAAGGACAAGGCAAGGCCAGGCAAGGTAACGCTAAGGCACGGTAACACAAGGCTAGGCTAAGGCAAGGGGAGGGAAAGATAAGGCAGGAGAACGCAAGGCTAGGCAATGCATGCAAACGCAAGGAAAGCGTAAGGGAATGCAATGCACGGCAAGGCAACGAAAGTGTAACGGAAACAAGGCAAGGCAAGGGAAAGCAAGGCAATGCAAGGGGAACGGAAGGCAAGGCAAGGCCAGGGAAGGACAAGGCAAGGCAAGGCCAGGCAAGGTAACGCTAAGGCACGATAACACAAGGCTAGGATAAGGCAAGGGGAGGGAAAGATAAGGCAGGAGAACGCAAGGCTAGGCAATGCACGCAAACGCAAGGAAAGCGTAAGGGAATGCAATGCACGGCAAGGCAACGAAAGTGTAACGGAAACAAGGCAAGGCAAGGGAAAGCAAGGCAATGCAAGGGGAACGGAAGGCAAGACAAGGCCAGGGAAGGACAAGGAAAGGCAAGGCCAGGCACGTTAAGGCTAAGGCACGATAACACAAGGCTAGGCAAAGGCAAGGGGAGGGAAAGATTAGGCAGGAGAACGCAAGGCTAGGCAATGCACGCAAACGCAAGGAAAGTGTAAGGGAATGCAAGGCACGGCAAGGCAAGGCAAGTCTAAGTCAAGGCAACGCAAGGCTAAGCAATGCACCGCAAGGCAAGGAAAAGGTAACGGAAGGCAATGGAAGGCAAAGCAAGGCCAGGCAATGGTAACGGAAGTCACGGGAAGGGAAGGCAAGGCAAGGCTAAGGCAAGGCAACTCAAGGCTAAGCAATGCACCGCAAGGCAAGGAAAGGCTAACGGAAGGCATATCACGGCAAGGCAAGGCACGACTAAGGCAAGGCAACGCAAGGCTAGGCAATGCACCGCAAGGCAAGGAAAGGGCAACGGAAGGCCAGCCAAGGCAAGGCAAAGCAAGGCAAGGCAAGGCAAGAGTAACGGAAGGCACGGCACGGCAATGCAAGGCAAGGCTTATGCAACGCAACGCAAGGCTAGGCAATTAACGGCAAGGCAAGGAAAGTTTCACGGACGCAAGCACGGCAAGGTCAAGAAAGCGAAGGCAAGGGTAACGCTTAGCAATGCAATGCAAATCAAGGCAAGGCAAGGGGAACGGAAGGCACGGAAAGGCAAGGCAGGCTAGGCTAAGGCAAGGCAAGGCAAGACTATGGCACGACAACGGACGGCTAGGAAATGCACGCCAAGGCAAGGAAAGTGTAACGGAAAGCAAGGCACGGCACGTCCAGGCAAGGCCAAGGCAAGGCAAGGCAAGGCAAGGAAAGGTTAACGGAAGGCAAGGCAAAGCAAGTCCAGGCAAGGGTAACGGAAGGCAAGGAACGGCAAGGCAAGGCAAGGCAACGCAAGGCTAGGGAAAGATAAGGCAAGGAAACAAAAGGCTAGGCAATGCACGGCAAGGCAAGGGGAACGGAAGGTACGGCAAGGCAAGGCAAAGCTAAGGTAAGGCAACGCAAGGCAAGGCAAGCCAAGCAAGGCTAAGGCAAGTGGAGACAAGGCTAATTCACTGCAAAGCAAGGCTAGGCAATGCACGGCAAAGAAAGGAAAGTGTAACGGAAGGCAAGGTAAGGCAAGGCAAGGCAAAGCAAGGCAAGGCAAGGGTAACGGAAGACAAGGCAAGGCAAGGCAAAGCAAGGCAAGGCAAGGGGAACGGAAGGCACGGCAAGGTAAGGTAAGGACAAGGCAAGGCCCAGCAAGGCAAGGCAAGGCTAAGGCATGACAACGCAAGGCTAGGCAATGCAAAGCAAGGCAAGGAAAGGGTAACTCAAGGCAAGGCACGGCCTGGCAAGGCAAGGCTTATGCACGACAACGCAAGGCTACGCAATGCAAGGCAAGACAACGAAAGGCTAACGGAAGGCATGGCACGGCAAGGCAAGGCAAGGCTAAGGCAAGGCAACGCAAGGCTAGGCAATGCACGGCAAGGCAAGGAAAGGGCAACTGAAGGCAAGGCAAGGCAAGGCAAAGCAAGGGAGGGAAAGGGTAATGGAAGGCACTGAAATGTAAGGCAAACCAAACTAGACTAAGGTAAGGCAAGGCAAGGATATGGCAGCATTACGGAAGGTATGGCAATGTACGACAAGGCAAGGAATGGGTAACGGAAGGCATGGCAACCAAGATAAAGCAAGGGAAGACAAGGGTAACGGAAGGTACGGCAAGGTAAGGGAAGGACAAGGCAAGGCACGGCAAGTCAAGGCAAGACAAGGCTAAGGCACGACAACGCAAGGCTAGGGAATACACGCCAAGGCAAGGAAACGGTAGGGCAAGGAAAGGCACGGTCAGGCAAGGCAAGGCTAAGGCACGACAACGCAAGGCTAAGCAATGCACCGCAAGGCAAGGAAACGTTAACGGAAGGCAAGGCAAGGAAAAGCAAGGCCAGGCAAGGGTAACGGAAGGCAAGGCAAGGCAAGGCATGGCCAGCCAATCAAGGCTAATGCTAGGGAAGGGAAGGCTATGGCACGACAACGCAAATCTAGGTAAAGCAGGACATTGCGAGGAAAGGGTAACGGAAGGCAAGGCAAGGCAAAGCAAGGGAAGGCAAGGGTAATGGAAGGCAAGGAAAGGCAAGGCAAAGCAAGGCAAGGCAAGGGTAACGGAAGGCACGGCAATGGAAGGCAAGCCAATCTAGGCTATGGCAAGGCAACGCAAGGCTATGGCACCACAACGGAAGGCATGGCAATGTACGACAACGCAAGGAATGGGTAACGGAAGGCAAGGCAAGGCAAGACAAAGCAAGGCAAGGCAAGGGTAACGGAAGGCACAGCAAGGTAAGGGAAAGACAAAGTAAGGCACGGTAAGGCAAGGCAAGGCAAGGAAAGGGTAACGGAAGGGTAGGCAAAGCAAGACAAGGCAAGGGTAAGGGAAGGCACGGCACGGAAAGTCAAAGCAAGGCCAAGGCAACACATGGCTGGGCAATGCTCGGCAAGGCAACGTAAGGGTAAGGGAAGGCACGGCAAGGCAAGGGAAGTACAAGGCAAGGCACGGCAAGGCAAGGGTAACGGAATGCATGGCAAGACAATGGTAACGGAAGGCAAGGCACGGCAAGGCAAGGCAAGGCTAAGGAAACGCAACGCAAGGCAAGGGTAACGGAAGGGAAGGCACGATAAGGCAAGGAATTGGGTAACGGAATGCAAGGCACGGCAAGGCATGGCCAGCCAATCAAGGCTAATGCTAGGGAAGGCAAGGCTATGGCACGACAACGCAAATCTAGGTAAAGCAGGACATTGCAAGGAAAGGGTAACGGAAGGCAAGGCAAGGCAAGGCAAAGCAAGGGAAGGCAAGGGTAACGGAAGGCAAGGAAAGGCAAGGCAAAGCAAGGCAAGGCAAGGGTAACGGAAGGCACGGCAATGGAAGGCAAGCCAATCTAGGCTAAGGCAAGGCAACGCAAGGCTATGGCACCACAACGGAAGGCAAGGCAATGTACGACAACGCAAGGAATGGGTAACGGAAGGCAAGGCAAGGCAAGACAAAGCAAGGCAAGGCAAGGGTAACGGAAGGCACGGCAAGGCAAGGCAAGGCAAGGAAAGGGTACCAGAAGGCAAGGAAGGCAAGGAAAAGCAAGGCAAGGCAAGGGCAACAGAAGGCCCGACACGGTAAGGCAAGGTAAAGAAAGGCTAGGCAATGCACGGCTAGACAAGGAATGGGTAACGGAAGGCAAGGCAACCAAGATAAAGCAAGGGAAGACAAGGGTAACGGAAGGTACGGCAAGGTAAGGGAAGGACAAGGCAAGGCACGGCAAGTCAAGGCAAGACAAGGCTAAGGCACGACAACGCAAGGCTAAGAAATGCACCGCAAGGCAAGGAAACGTTAACGGAAGGCAAGGCAAGGAAAAGCAAGGCCTGGCAAGGGTAAGGGAAGGCAAGGCACGGCAAGGCATGGCCAGCCAATCAAGGCTAATGCTAGGGAATGCAAGGCTATGGCACGACAACGCAAATCTAGGTAATGCAGGACATTGCAAGGAAAGGGTAACGGCAGGCAAGGCAAAGCAAGGGAAGGCAAGGGTAACTGAAGGCAAGGAAAGGCAAGGCAAAGCAAGGCAAGGCAAGGGTAACGGAAGGCACGGCAATGGAAGGCAAGCCAATCTAGGCTAAGGCAAGGCAACGCAAGGCTATGGCACCACAACGGAAGGCAAGGCAATGTACGACAACGCAAGGAATGGGTAACGGAAGGCAAGGCAAGGCAAGACAAAGCAAGGCAAGGCAAGGGTAACGGAAAGCAAGGCAAGGGAAGGGAAGGACAAAGTAAGGCACGGCAAGGCAAGGCATGGCAAAGAAAGGGTAACAGAAGGCAAGGAAGGCAAGGCAAAGTAAGGCAAGGCAAGGGTAAAGGAAGGCCCGACACGGTAAGGCAAGGTAAAGAAAAGCTAGGCAATGCACGGCTAGGCAAGGAAAGGGTAACGGAAGGCAAAGCACGGCAAGGCAAGGCAAGCCGAAGGCACGAAAACGCAAGGCTAGGCAATGCAGAGCAAGGCAAGGAAAGGGTAACGGAAGAAAATGCCAGGCAAAGCAAGGCCAGGCAAGGGTAACGGAAGGCAAGGCACGGCAAGGCAAGGCAAGGCTAAAGCAAGGCAACGCTAGGCTAGACAATGCACGGCAAGACAACGAAAGTGTAACGGAAGCAAGGCAAGGCAAGGGAAAGCAAGGCAATGCAAGGGGAACGGAAGGCAAGGCAAGGCCAGGGAAGGACAAGGCAAGGCAAGGCCAGGCAAGGGAACGCTAAGGCACGATAACACAAGGCTAGGCTAAGGCAAGGGGAGGGAAAGATTAGGCAGCAGAACGCAAGGCTAGGCAATGCACGCAAACGCAAGGAAAGTGTAAAGGAATGCAAGGCACGGCAAGGTAAGGCAAGTCTAATTCAAGGCAACGCAAGGCTAAGCAATGCACCGCAAGGCAAGGAAAGGGTAACGGAAGGCAATGGAAGGCAAAGCAAGGCCAGGCAATGGTAACGGAAGTCACGGGAAGGGAAGGCAAGGCAAGGCTAAGGCAAGGCAACGCAAGGCTAAGCAATGCACCGAAAGGCAACGAAAGGCTGACGGAAGGCATAGCACGGCAAAGCAAGGCACGACTAAGGCAAGGCAACGCAAGGCTAGGCAATGCACGGAAAGGCAAGGAAAGGGCAACGGAAGGCCAGCCAAGGCAAGGCAAAGCAAGGCAAGGCAAGGATAACGGAAGGCAGGGCAATGCAAGGCAAACCAAGCTAGGCTAAGTCAAGGCAAGTCAAGGCTATGGCACCACAACGGAAGGCAAGGCAATGTACGACAAGGCAAGGCAACTCAAGGCTAAGCAATGCACCACAGGGCTAGGAAAGAGTAACAGAAGGCAATGCAAGGCAAAGCAAGGCCAGGCAAGGGCAACGGAAGGCAAGGCACGGCAAGGCAAGGCAAGGCTATGGCACGACAACGCACGGCTAGGTAATGCACGGCAATGCAAGGAAAGGGTAACGGAAGGCACGGCACGGCAAGGCAAGGCAAGGTTAAGGCACGACAACGCAAGGCTAAGGCACGACAACGGAAGGCTTGGCAATGCAGGGCAAGGCAAGTGAAGGGTAACGGAAGGAAAGGCAAGGCAATGCAAAGCAAGGCAAGGCAAGAGTAACGGAAGGCACGGCACGGCAATGCAAGGCAAGGCTTATGCAACGCAACGCAAGGCTAGGCAATTAATGGCAAGGCGAGGAAATTTTCACGGACGCAAGGCACGGCAAGGTCAAGAAAGCGAAGGCAAGGGTAACGCAAGGCAAGGCAATGCAAATCAAGGCAAGGCAAGGGGAACGGAAGGCACGGAAAGGCAAGGCAAGGCAGGCTAGGCTAAGGCAAGGCAAGGCAAGACTATGGCACGACAACGGACGGCTAGGAAATGCACGCCAAGGCAAGGAAAGTGTAACGGAAAGCAAGGCACGGCACGTCCAGGCAAGGCTAAGGCAAGGCAACGCAAGGCAAGGAAAGGTTAACGGAAGGCAAGGCAAAGCAAGGCCAGGCAAGGGTAACGGAAGGCAAGGAACGGCAAGGCAAGGCTAAGGCAAGGCAACGCAAGGCTAGGGAAAGATAAGGCAAGGAAACACAAGGCTAGGCAATGCACGGCAAGGCAAGGGGAACGGAAGTTACGGCAAGGCAAGGCAAAGCTAAGGTAAGGCAACGCAAGGCAAGGCAAGCCAAGCAAAGCTAAGGCAAGTGGAGACAAGGCTAATTCATTACAAAGCAAGGCTAGGCAATGCACGGCAAAGCAAGGAAAGTGTAACGGAAGGCAAGGCAAGGCAAGGCAAGGCAAAGCAAGGCAAGGCAAGGGTAACGGAAGACAAGGCAAGGCAAGGCAAAGCAAGGCAAGGCAAGGGGAACGGAAGGCACGGCAAGGTAAGGTAAGGACAAGGCAAGGCCCAGCAAAGCAAGGCAAGGCGAAGGCATGACAACGCAAGGCTAGGCAATGCAAAGCAAGGCAAGGAAAGGGTAACTCAAGGCAAGGCACGGCCTGACAAGGCAAGGCTAAGGCACGACAACGCAAGGCTACGCAATGCAAGGCAAGACAACGAAAGGCTAACGGAAGGCATGGCACGGCAAGGCAAGGCAAGGCTAAGGCAAGGCAACGCAAGGCTAGGCAATGCACGGCAAGGCAAGGAAAGGGCAACGGAAGGCAAGGCAAGGCAAGACAAAGCAAGGCAAGGCAAGGGTAACGGAAGGCACGGCATGGTAAGGGAAGGACAAAGTAAGGCACGGTAAGGCAAGGCAAGGCAAGCAATGGGTAACGGAAGGGTAGGCAAAGCAAGACAAGGCAAGGGTAAGGGAAGGCACGGCACTGAAAGTCAAGGCAAGGCCAAGGCAACACATGGCTGGGCAATGCTCGGCAAGGCAACGTAAGGGTAAGGGAAGGCACGGCAAGGCAAGGGAAGTACAAGGCAAGGCACGGCAAGGCAAGGGTAACGGAATGCATGGCAAGACAATGGTAACGGAAGGCAAGGCACGGCAAGGCAAGGCAAGGCTAAGGAAACGCAACGCAAGGCAAGGGTAACGGAAGCGAAGGCACGATAAGGCAAGGAAAGGGTAACGGAAGGCAACGCACGGCAAGGCAAGGCAAGCCGAAGGCACGAAAACGCAAGGCTAGGCAATGCAGGGCAAGGCAAGGAAAGGGTAACGGATGGCATTGCAAGGCAAGGGAAAACAATGCAATGCAAGGGGAACGAAAGGCAAGGCAAGTTAAGGCAAGGGGAATGGAAGGCACGGCAAGGAAAGGGAAGGACAAGGCAAGGCACTGCCAGGCAAGGTAAGGCTAAGGCACGATAACACAAGGTTAGGCAAGTTTAAGGCAAGGGACGCCAATCAAGGCTAAGGCAAGGGGATGCAAAGCTAAGGCAGGACAACGCAAGGCTAGGCAATGCAGGGCCAGGCAAGGAAAGGGTAATGGAAGGCAAGGCAAGGCAAGGCAAAGCAAGGCAAGGCAAGTGTAACGGAAAGCACGGCACGGCAAGGCAAGGCAAGGCTAAGGCAAGGCAACGCAAGGCTAGGGAAAGATAAGGCAAGGAAACACAAGGCTAGGCAATGCACGGCAAGGCAAAGGGAACCGAAGGTACGGCAAGGCAAGGCAAAGCTAAGGTAAGGCAACGCAAGGCAAGGCAAGCCAAGCAAGGCGAAGGCAAGTGGAGACAAGGCTAAGGCACTACAAAGCAAGGCTAGGCAATGCACGGAAAAGCAAGGAAAGTGTAACGGAAGGCAAGGCAATGCAAGGCAAAGCAAGGCAAGGCAAGGGTAACGGAAGAAAAGGCAAGGCAAGGCAAAGCAAGGCAAGGCAAGGGGAACGGAAGGCACGGCAAGGTAAGGTAAGGACAAGGCAAGGCACAGCAAGGCAAGGCAAGGCTAAGGCATGACAACGCAAGGCTAGGCAATGCAAAGCAAGGCAAGGAAAGGGTAACTCAAGGCAAGGCACGGCCAGGCAAGGCAAGGCTAAGGCACGACAACGCAAGGCTAGGCAATGCAAGGCAAGACAACGAAAGGCTAACGGAAGGCATGGCACGGCAAGGCAAGGCAAGGCTAAGGCAAGGCAAGGCAAGGCTAGGCAATGCACGGCAAGGCAAGAAAAGGGTAACGGAAGGCAAGGCAAGGCAAAGCAAGGCAGGGAAAGGGTAACGGAAGGCACTGAAATGCAAGGCAAACCAAACTAGACTAAGGCAAGGCAAGGCAAGGATATGGCAGCATAACGGAAGGTAAGGCAATGTACGACAAGGCAAGGAATGGGTAACGGAAGGCAAGGCAACCAAGATAAAGCAAGGGAAGACAAGGGTAACGGAAGGTGAGGCAAGGTAAGGGAAGGACAAGGCAAGGCACGGCAAGTCAAGGCAAGACAAGGCTAAGGCACGACAACGCAAGGCTAGGCAATACACGGCAAGGAAAGGAAACGGTAGCGCAAGGAAAGGCACGGACAGGCAAGGCAAGGCTAAGGCACGACAACGCAATGCTAAGCACTGCACCGCAAATCAAGGAAACGTTAATGGAAGGCAAGGCAAGGAAAAGCAAGGCCAGGCAAGGGTAACGGAAGGCAAGGCACGGCAAGGCATGGCCAGCCAATCAAGGCTAATGCTAGGGAAGGCAAGGCTATGGCACGACAACGCAAATCTAGGTAATGCAGGACATTGCAAGGAAAGGGTAACGGAAGGCAAGGCAAAGCAAGGGAAGGCAAGGGTAACGGAAGGCAAGGAAAGGCAAGGCAAAGGAAGGCAAGGCAAGGGTAACGGAAGGCACGGCAATGGAAGGCAAGCCAATCTAGGCTAAGGCAAGGCAACGCAAGGCTATGGCACCACAACGGAAGGCAAGGCAATGTACGACAACGCAAGGAATGGGTAACGGAAGGCAAGGCAAGGCAAGACAAAGCAAGGCAAGGCAAGGGTAACGGAAGGCACGGCAAGGTAAGGGAAGTACAAAGTAAGGCACGGCAAGGCAAGGCAAGGCAAGGAAAGGGTAACAGAAGGCAAGGAAGGCAAGGCAAAGCAAGGCAAGGCAAGGGTAACCGAAGGCCCGACACGGTAAGGCAAGGTAAAGAAAGGCTAGGCAATGCAGGGCTAGGCAAGGAAAGGTTAACGGAAGGCAACGCACGGCAAGGCAAGGCAAGCCGAAGGCACGAAAACGCAAGGCTAGGCAATGCAGGGCAAGGCAAGGAAAGGGTAACGGATGGCATTGCAAGGCAAGCCAAAGCAAGGCAAGGCAAGTGTTACGGAAGGCACGGCACGGCAAGGCAACGCAAGGCTAAAGCAAGGCAACGCAAGGCTAAGCAATGCACCGCAATGCAAGAAAGGGTAACGGAATTCAATGCAAGGCAAAGCAAGGCAGGGCAAGGGTAACGGAAGGCACGGCAAAGTAAGGGAATGACAATGCAAGGCACGACAAAGCAAGGCAACCCAAGGCTAAGCAATGCACAGCAGGGCAAGGAAAGGGTAACGGAAGTAAATCCCAGGCAAACAAAGCCAGGGAAGAGTAACGGAAGGCAAGGCACGGCAAGGCAAGGCAAGGCTAAAGCAAGGCAACGCTAGGCTAGGCAATGCACGGCAAGGCAACGAAAGTGTAACGGAAGCAAGGCAAGGCAAGGGAAAGCAAGGCAATGCAAGGGGAACGGAAGGCAAGGCAAGGCAAGGGAAGGACAAGGCAAGGCAAGGCCAGGCAAGGTAACGCTAAGGCACGATAACACAAGGCTAGGCTAAGGCAAGGGGAGGGAAAGATAAGGCAGGAGAACGCAAGGCTAGGCAATGCACGCAAACGCAAGGAAAGCGTAAGGGAATGCAATGCACGGCAAGGCAACGAAAGTGTAACGGAAACAAAGCAAGGCAAGGGAAAGCAAGGCAATGCAAGGGGAACGGAAGGCAAGGCAAGGCAAGGCAAAGCAAGGGAAGGCAAGGGCAACGGAAGGCACGGTAATGCAAGGCAAGCCAAGCTAGGCTAAGGCAACTCAAGGCAAGGCTATGGCACAACGGAAGGCTAGGCAATATACAACAAGGTAAGGAAAGGGTAACGGAAGGCAAGGCAAGGCAAGGCAATGCAAGGCAAGGCAAGAGTAACGCAAAGCACGGCAAGGCCACGGAAGACAAGCAAGGCTAAGGAAAGGCAAGGCAAGGCTATGGCACGAGAACGCAAAGCTAGGCAATGCACGGCAAGGCAAGGAAAGGGTAACCCAAGCAAGGCAAGGCAAGGGAAAGCAATGCAATGCAAGGGGAACGAAAGGCAAGGCAAGGTAAGGCAAAGGGAATGGAAGGCACGGCAAGGAAAAGGAAGGACAAGGCAAGGCACTGCCAGGCAAGGTAAGGCTAAGGCACGATAACACAAGGCTAGGCAAGTTTAAGGCAAGGGACGCCAATCAAGGCTAAGGCAAGGGGATGCAAAGCTAAGGCAGGACAACGCAAGGCTAGGCAATGCAGGGCCAGGCAAGGAAAGGCTAATGGAAGGCAAGGCAAGGCAAGGCAAAGCAAGGCAAGGCAAGTGTAACGGAAAGCACGGCACGGCAAGGCAAGGCAAGGCTAAGGCAAGGCAACGCAAGGCTAGGGAAAGATAAGGCAAGGAAACACAAGGATAGGCAATGCACGGCAAGGCAAAGGGAACGGAAGGTACGGCAAGGCAAGGCAAAGCTAAGGTAAGGCAACGCAAGGCAAGGCAAGCCAAGCAAGGCGAAGGCAAGTGGAGACAAGGCTAAGGCACTACAAAGCAAGGCTAGGCAATGCACGGAAAAGCAAGGAAAGTGTAACGGAAGGCAAGGCAATGCAAGGCAAAGCAAGGCAAGGCAAGGGTAACGGAAGACAAGGCAAGGCAAGGCAAAGCAAGGCAAGGCAAGGGGAACGGAAGGCACGGCAAGGTAAGGGAATGATAAAGTAAGGCACGGCAAGGCAAGGCAAGGCAAGGAAAGGGTAAGAGAAGGCAAGGAAGGCAAGGCAAAGCAAGGCAAGGCAAGGGTAACGGAAGGTCCGACACGGTAAGGCAAGGTAAAGAAAGGCTAGGCAATGCACGGCTAGGCAAGGAAAGAGTAACCAAAGCAAGGCAAGGCAAGGGAAAGCAATGCAATGCAAGGGGAAAGAAAGGCAAGGCAAGGTAAGGCAAGGTGAATGGAAGGCACGGCAAGGAAAGGGAAGGACAAGGCAAGGCACTGCCAGGCAAGGTAAGGCTAAGACACGATAACACAAGGCTAGGCAAGTTTAAGGCAAGGGACGCCAATCAAGGCTAAGGCAAGGGGATGCAAAGCTAAGGCAGGACAACGCAAGGCTAGGCAAGGCAGGGCCAGGCAAGGAAAGGGTAATGGAAGGCAAGGCAAGGCTAGGCAAAGCAAGGCAAGGCAAGTGTAACGGAAAGCACGGCACGGCAAGGCAAGGCAAGGCTAAGGCAAGGCAACGCAAGGCTAGGGAAAGATAAGGCAAGGAAACACAAGGCTAGGCAATGCACGGCAAGGCAAGGGGAACGGAAGGTACGGCAAGGCAAGGCAAAGCTAATGTAAGGCAACGCAAGGCAAGGCAAGCCAAGCAAGGCTAAGGCAAGTGGAGACAAGGCTAAGGCACTACAAAGCAAGGCTAGGCAATGCACGGCAAAGCAAGGAAAGTGTAACGGAAGGCAAGGCAAGGCAAGGCAAAGCAAGGCAAGGCAAGGGTAACGGAAGACAAGGCAAGGCAAGGCAAAGCAAGGCAAGACAAGGCTAAGGCACGACAACGGAAGGCTAAGAAATGCACCGCAAGGCAAAGAAACGTTAACGGAAGGCAAGGCAAGGAAAAGCAAGGCCAGGCAAGGGTAACGGAAGGCAAGGCACGGCAAGGCATGGCCAGCCAATCAAGGCGAAGGCTAGGGAAGGCAAGGCTATGGCACGACAACGCAAATCTAGGTAATGCAGGACATTGCAAGGAAAGGGTAACGGAAGGCAAGGCAAAGCAAGGGAAGGCAAGGGTAACGGAAGGCACGGCAAGGTAACGGAAGTACAAAGTAAGGCACGGCAAGGCAAGGCAAGGCAAGGAAAGGGTAACAGAAGGCAAGGAATGCAAGGCAAAGCAAGGCAAGGCAAGGGTTACCGAAGGCCCGACACGGTAAGGCAAGGTAAAGAAAGGCTAGGCAATTCAGGGCTAGGCAAGGAAAGGGTAACGGATGGCATTGCAAGGCCAGCCAAAGCAAGGCAAGGCAAGTGTTACGGAAGGCACGGCACGGCAAGGTAACGGAAGTACAAAGTAAGGCACGGCAAGGCAAGGCAAGGCAAGGAAAGGGTAACAGAAGGCAAGGAATGCAAGGCAAAGCAAGGCAAGGCAAGGGTAACCGAAGGCCCGACACGGTAAGGCAAGGTAAAGAAAGGCTAGGCAATTCAGGGCTAGGCAAGGAAAGGGTAACGGATGGCATTGCAAGGCCAGCCAAAGCAAGGCAAGGCAAGTGTTACGGAAGGCACGGCACGGCAAGGCAACGCAAGGCTAAAGCAAGGCAACGCAAGGCTAAGCAATGCACCGCAATGCAAGTAAAGGGTAACGGAATTCAATGCAAGGCAAAGCAAGGCCAGGCAAAGGTAATGGAAGTTACGGCAAGGGAAGGCAAGGGTAACAGAAGGCAAGGGAAAGCACTGCAAAGCAAGGCAAGGCAAGGGTAACGGAAGGCACGGCAAGGTAAGGGAAGGACAATGCAAGGCACGACAAGGCAAGGCAACCCAAGGCTAAGCAATGCACAGCAGGGAAAGGAAAGGGTAACGGAAGAAAATGCCAGGCAAAGCAAGGCCAGGCAAGGGTAACGGAAGGCAAGGCACGGCAAGGCAAGGCAAGGCTAAAGCAAGGCAACGCTAGGCTAGGCAATGCACAGCAAGGCAACGAAAGTGTAACGGAAGCAAGGCAAGGCAAGGGAAAGCAAGGCCATGCAAGGGGAACGGAAGGCAAGGCAAGACAAGGGAAGGACAAGGCAAGGCAAGGCCAGGCAAGGTAACGCTAAGGCACGATAACACAAGGCTAGGCTAAGTCAAGGGGAGGGAAAGATAAGGCAGGAGAACGCAAGGCTAGGCAATGCACGCAAACGCAAGGAAAGCGTAAGGGAATGCAATGCACGGCAAGGCAACGAAAGTGTAACGGAAACAAGGCAAGGCAAGGGAAAGCAAGGCAATGCAAGGGGAACGGAAGGCAAGGCAAGGCCAGGGAAGGACAAGGCAAGGCAAGGCCAGGCAAGGTAAAGCTAAGGCACGATAACACAAGGCTAGGCTAAGGCAAAGGGAGGGAAAGATTAGGCAGCAGAACGCAAGGCTAGGCAATGCACGCAAACGCAAGGAAAGTGTAAGGGAATGCAAGGCACGGCAAGGCAAGGCAAGTCTAAGTCAAGGCAACGCAAGGCTAAGCAATGCACCTCAAGGCAAGGAAAGGGTAACGGAAGGCAATGGAAGGCAAAGCAAGGCCAGGCAAGGGTAACGGAAGTCACGGGAAGAGAAGGCAAGGCAAGGCTAAGACAAGGCAACGCAAGGCTAAGCAATGCACCGCAAGGCAAGGAAAGGGTAACGGAAGGCAATGGAAGGCAAAGCAAGGCCAGACAAGGGTAACGGAAGTCAAGGGAAGAGAACGCAAGGCAAGGCTAAGACAAGGCAACGCAAGGCTAAGCAATGCACCGCAAGGCAACGAAAGGCTAACGGAAGGCATAGCACGGCAAGGCAAGGCACGACTAAGGCAAGGCAACGCAAGGCTAGGCAATGCACGGCAAGGCAAGGAAAGGGCAACGGAAGGCCAGCCAAGGCAAGGCAAAGCAAGGCAAGGCAAGGATAACGGAAGGCACGGCAATGCAAGGCAAACCAAGCTAGGCTAAGTCAAGGCAAGGCAACTCTATGGCACCACAACGGAAGGCAAGGCAATGTACGACAAGGCAAGGAATGGGTAACGGAAGGCAAGGCAAGGCAAGAGAAAGCAAGGCAAGGCAAGGGTAACGGAAGGCACGGCAAGGTAAGGGAAGTACAAAGTAAGGCACGGCAAGGCAAGGCAAGGCAAGGAAAGGGTAACAGAAGGTAAGGAAGGCAAGGCAAAGCAAGGCAAGGCAAGGGTAACGGAAGGCCCGACACGGTAAGACAAGGTAAAGAAAGGCTAGGCAATGCACGGCTAGGGAAGGAAAGGTTAACGGAAGGCAACGCACGGCAAGGCAAGGCAAGCCGAAGGCACGAAAACGCAAGGCTAGGCAATGCAGGGCAAGGCAAGGAAAGGGTAACGGATGGCATTGCAAGGCAAGGGAAAGCAATGCAATGCAAGGGGAACGAAAGGCAAGGCAAGGTAAGGCAAGGGGAATGGAAGGCACGGCAAGGAAAGGGAAGGACAAGGCAAGGCACTGCCAGGCAAGGTAAGGCTAAGGCACGATAACACAAGGCTAGGCAAGTTTAAGGCAAGGGACGCCAATCAAGGCTAAGGCAAGGGGATGCAAAGCTAAGGCAGAACAACGCAAGGCTAGGCAATGCAGGGCCAGGCAAGGAAAGGCTAATGGAAGGCAAGGCAAGGCAAGGCAAAGCAAGGCAAGGCAAGTGTAACGGAAAGCACGGCACGGCAAGGCAAGGCTAAGGCAAGGCAACGCAAGGCTAGGGAAAGATAAGGCAAGGAAACACAAGGATAGGCAATGCACGGCAAGGCAAAGGGAACGGAAGGTACGGCAAGGCAAGGCAAAGCTAAGGTAAGGCAATGCAAGGCAAGGCAAGCAAGGCGAAGGCAAGTGGAGACAAGGCTAAGGCACTACAAAGCAAGGCTAGGCAATGCACGGAAAAGCAAGGAAAGTGTAACGGAAGGCAAGGCAATGCAAGGCAAAGCAAGGCAAGGCAAGGGTAACGGAAGACAAGGCAAGGCAAGGCAAAGCAAGGCAAGGCAAGGGGAACGGAAGGCACGGCAAGGTAAGGGAAGGATAAAGTAAGGCACGGCAAGGCAAGGCAAGGCAAGGAAAGGGTAAGAGAAGGCAAGGAAGGCAAGGCAAAGCAAGGCAAGGCAAGGGTAACGGAAGGTCCGACACGGTAAGGCAAGGTAAAGAAAGGCTAGGCAATGCACGGCTAGGCAAGGAAAGAGTAACCAAAGCAAGGCAAGGCAAGGGAAAGCAATGCAATGCAAGGGGAACGAAAGGCAAGGCAAGGTAAGGCAAGGTGAATGGAAGGCACGGCAAGGAAAGGGAAGGACAAGGCAAGGCACTGCCAGGCAAGGTAAGGCTAAGACACGATAACACAAGGCTAGGCAAGTTTAAGGCAAGGGACGCCAATCAAGGCTAAGGCAAGGGGATGCAAAGCTAAGGCAGGACAACGCAAGGCTAGGCAAGGCAGGGCCAGGCAAGGAAATGGTAATGGAAGGCAAGGCAAGGCTAGGCAAAGCAAGGCAAGGCAAGTGTAACGGAAAGCACGGCACGGCAAGGCAAGGCAAGGCTAAGGCAAGGCAACGCAAGGCTAGGGAAAGATAAGGCAAGGAAACACAAGGCTAGGCAATGCACGGCAAGGCAAGGGGAACGGAAGGTACGGCAAGGCAAGGCAAAGCTAAGGTAAGGCAACGCAAGGCAAGGCAAGCCAAGCAAGGCTAAGGCAAGTGGAGACAAGGCTAAGGCACTACAAAGCAAGGCTAGGCAATGCACGGCAAAGCAAGGAAAGTGTAACGGAAGGCAAGGCAAGGCAAGGCAAAGCAAGGCAAGGCAAGGGTAACGGAAGACAAGGCAAGGCAAGGCAAAGCAAGGCAAGGCAAGGGGAACGGAAGGCACGGCAAGGTAAGGTAAGGACAAGGCAAGGCCCAGCAAGGCAAGGCAAGGCTAAGGCATGACAACGCAAGGCTAGGCAATGTAAAGCAAGGCAAGGAAAGGGTAACTCAAGGCAAGGCACGGCCAGGCAAGGCAAGGCTAAGGCACGACAACGCAAGGCTAGGCAATGCAAGGCAAGACAACGAAAGGCTAACGGAAGGCATGGCACGGCAAGGCAAGGCAAGGCTAAGGCAAGGCAAGGCAAGGCTAGGCAATGCACGGCAAGGCAAGGAAAGGGCAACGGAAGGCAAGGCAAGGCAAAGCAAGGCAGGGAAAGGGTAACGGAAGGCACTGAAATGCAAGGCAAACCAAACTAGACTAAGGCAAGGCAAGGCAAGGATATGGCAGCATAACGGAAGGTAAGGCAATGTACGACAAGGCAAGGAATGGGTAACGGAAGGCAAGGCAACCAAGATAAAGCAAGGGAAGACAAGGGTAACGGAAGGTACGGCAAGGTAAGGGAAGGACAAGGCAAGGCACGGCAAGTCAAGGCAAGACAAGGCTAAGGCACTACAACGCAAGGCTAGGCAATACACAGCAAGGCAAGGAAACGGTAGCGCAAGGAAAGGCACGGACAGGCAAGGCAAGGCTAAGGCACGACAACGCAATGCTAAGCACTGCACCGCAAATCAAGGAAACGTTAATGGAAGGCAAGGCAAGGAAAAGCAAGGCCAGGCAAGGGTAACGGAAGGCAAGGCACGGCAAGGCATGGCCAGCCAATCAAGGCTAAGGCTAGGGAAGGTAAGGCTATGGCACGACAACGCAAATCTAGGTAATGCAGTACATTGCAAGGAAAGGGTAACGGAAGGCAAGGCAAGCCAAGGAAAAGCAAGGGAAGGCAAGGGTAACGGAAGGCAAGGAAAGGCAAGGCAAAGCAAGGCAAGGCAATGGTAACGGAAGGCACGGCAATGGAAGGCAAGCCAATCTAGGCTAAGGCAAGGCAACGCAAGGCTATGGCACCACAACGGAAGGCAAGGCAATGTACGACAACGCAAGGAATGGGTAACGGAAGGCAAGGCAAGGCAAGACAAAGCAAGGCAAGGCAAGGGTAACGGAAGGCACGGCAAGGTAAGGGAAGGATAAAGTAAGGCACGGCAAGGCAAGGCAAGGCAAGGAAAGGGTAAGAGAAGGCAAGGAAGGCAAGGCAAAGCAAGGCAAGGCAAGGGTAACGGAAGGTCCGACACGGTAAGGCAAGGTAAAGAAAGGCTAGGCAATGCACGGCTAGGCAAGGAAAGAGTAACCAAAGCAAGGCAAGGCAAGGGAAAGCAATGCAATGCAAGGGGAACGAAAGGCAAGGCAAGGTAAGGCAAGGTGAATGGAAGGCACGGCAAGGAAAGGGAAGGACAAGGCAAGGCACTGCCAGGCAAGGTAAGGCTAAGGCACGATAACACAAGGCTAGGCAAGTTTAAGGCAAGGGACGCCAATCAAGGCTAAGGCAAGGGGATGCAAAGCTAAGGCAGGACAACGCAAGGCTAGGCAAGGCAGGGCCAGGCAAGGAAAGGGTAATGGAAGGCAAGGCAAGGCAAGGCAAAGCAAGGCAAGGCAAGTGTAACGGAAAGCACGGCACGGCAAGGCAAGGCAAGGCTAAGGCAAGGCAACGCAAGGCTAGGGAAAGATAAGGCAAGGAAACACAAGGCTAGGCAATGCACGGCAAGGCAAGGGGAACGGAAGGTACAGCAAGGCAAGGCAAAGCTAAGGTAAGGCAACGCAAGGCAAGGCAAGCCAAGCAAGGCTAAGGCAAGTGGAGACAAGGCTAAGGCACTACAAAGCAAGGCTAGGCAATGCACGGCAAAGCAAGGAAAGTGTAACGGAAGGCAAGGCAAGGCAAGGCAAAGCAAGGCAAGGCAAGGGTAACGGAAGACAAGGCAAGGCAAGGCAAGTCAAGGTAAGACAAGGCTAAGGCACGACAACGGAGGGCTAAGAAATGCACCGCAAGGCAAAGAAACGTTAACGGAAGGCAAGGCAAGGAAAAGCAAGGCCAGGCAAGGGTAACGGAAGGAAAGGCACGGCAAGGCATGGCCAGCCAATCAAGGCGAAGGCTAGGGAAGGCAAGGCTATGGCACGACAACGCAAATCTAGGTAATGCAGGACATTGCAAGGAAAGGGTAACGGAAGGCAAGGCAAAGCAAGGGAAGGCAAGGGTAACTGAAGGCAAGGAAAGGCAAGGCAAAGCAAGGCAAGGCAAGGGTAACCGAAGGCCCGACACGGTAAGGCAAGGTAAAGAAAGGCTAGGCAATTCAGGGCTAGGCAAGGAAAGGGTAACGGATGGCAATGCAAGGCAAGCCAAAGCAAGGCAAGGCAAGTGTTACGGAAGGCACCGCACGGCAAGGCAACGCAAGGCTAAACCAAGGCAACGCAAGGCTAAGCAATGCACCGCAATGCAAGTAAAGGGTAACGGAATTCAATGCAAGGCAAAGCAAGGCCAGGCAAAGGTAATGGAAGTTACGGCAAGGGAAGGCAAGGGTAACAGAAGGCAAGGGAAAGCACTGCAAAGCAAAGCAAGGCAAGGGTAACGGAAGGCACGGCAAGGTAAGGGAAGGACAATGCAAGGCACGACAAGGCAAGGCAACCCAAGGCTAAGCAATGCACAGCAGGGCAAGGAAAGGGTAACGGAAGAAAATGCCAGGCAAAGCAAGGCCAGGCAAGGGTAACGGAAGGCAAGGCACGGCAAGGCAAGGCAAGGCTAAAGCAAGGCAACGCTAGGCTAGGCAATGCACAGCAAGGCAACGAAAGTGTAACGGAAGCAAGGCAAGGCAAGGGAAAGCAAGGCCATGCAAGGGGAACGGAAGGCAAGGCAAGGCAAGGGAAGGACAAGGCAAGGCAAGGCCAGGCAAGGTAACGCTAAGGCACGATAACACAAGGCTAGGCTAAGGCAAGGGGAGGGAAAGATAAGGCAGGAGAATGCAAGGCTAGGCAATGTACGCAAACGCAAGGAAAGCGTAAGGGAATGCAATGAACGGCAAGGCAACGAAAGTGTAACGGAAACAAGGCAAGGCAAGGGAAAGCAAGGCAATGCAAGGGGAACGGAAGGCAAGGCAAGGCCAGGGAAGGACAAGGCAAGGCAAGGCCAGGCAAGGTAACGCTAAGGCACGATAACACAAGGCTAGGCTAAGGCAAAGGGAGGGAAAGATAAGGCAGCAGAACGCAAGGCTAGGCAATGCACGCAAACGCAAGGAAAGTGTAAAGGAATGCAAGGCACGGCAAGGCAAGGCAAGTCTAAGTCAAGGCAACGCAAGGCTAAGCAATGCACCTCAAGGCAAGGAAAGGGTAACGGAAGGCAATGGAAGGCAAAGCAAGGCCAGGCAAGGGTAACGGAAGTCACGGGAAGAGAAGGCAAGGCAAGGCTAAGACAAGGCAACGCAAGACTAAGCAATGCATCGCAAGTCAACGAAAGGCTAACGGAAGGCATAGCACGGCAAGGCAAGGCACGACTAAGGCAAGGCAACGCAAGGCTAGGCAATGCACGGCAAGGCAAGGAAAGGGCAACGGAAGGACAGCCAAGGCAAGGCAAAGCAAGGCAAGGCAAGGATAACGGAAGGCACGGCAATGCAAGGCAAACCAAGCTAGGCTAAGTCAAGGCAAGGCAACTCTATGGCACCACAACGGAAGGCAAGGCAATGTACGACAAGGCAAGGAATGGGTAACGGAAGGCAAGGCAAGGGAAGGCAAAGCAAGGCAAGGCAAGGGGAACGGAAGGTACGTCAAGGCAAGGGAAAGAAAGGCTAGGCAATGCACGGCAAGACAAGGAAAGGGTAAAGGAAGGCAAAGCACGGCAAGGCAAGGCAGGGCTAAGGCACGAAAACGCAAGGCTAGGCAATGCAGGACAAGGCAAGGAAAGGGTACCGTAAGGCACTGCAAGGCAAGGCAAAGCAAGGCAATGCAAGTGTAACGGAAGGCACGGCACGGCAAGGCAAGGCAAGGCTAAAGCAAGGCAACGCAAGGCTAGGCAATGCACTTAAAGGCACCGAAAGTGTAACGGAAGCAAGGCAAAGTAAGGGAAAGCAAGGCAATGCAATGGGAACGGAAGGCACGGCAAGGTAAGGCAAGGTAAATGGAAGGCAGGGCAAGGCAAGGCAAAGCTAAGGTAAGGCAACGCAAGTCAAAGAGAGGTTAAGGCAGGCAAGCCAAGCAAGGCTAAGGAAAGTGGAGACAAGGCTAAGGCACGACAACGCAAGGCTAGGCAATGCACGCAAAGCAAGGAAAGTGTAACGGAAGGCACGGCACGGCAATGCAAGGCAAGGTTATGGCACGACAACGCAAGTCTAAGGCACGACAACGCAAGGCTTGGCAATGCAGGGCAAGGCAAGGAAAGGGTAACAGAAGGAAAGGCAAGGCAAGGCAAGGCAAGGGGAATGGAAGGCACGGAAATGTAAGGTAAGGACAAGGCAAGGCCCAGCAAGGCAAGGCAAGGCTAAGGCATGACAACGCAAGGCTAGGCAATGCAAAGCAAGGCAAGGAAAGGGTAACTCAAGGCAAGGCACGGCCAGGCAAGGCAAGGCTAAGGCACGACAACACAAGGCTAGGCAATGCAAGGCAAGGCAACGAGAGGCTAACGGAAGGCATGGCACGGCAAGGCAAGGCAAAGCAACGCAAGGCTAGGCAATGCACGGCAAGGCAAGGAAAGGGTAACGGAAGGCAAGGCAAGGGAAGGCAAAGCAAGGCAGGGAAAGGGTAACGGAAGGCACTGAAATGCAAGGCAAACCAAACTAGACTAAGGCAAGGCAAGGCAATGATATAGCAGCACACCGGAAGGCAAGGCAAAGTACGAGAAGGCAAGGAATGGGTAACGGAAAGCAAGGCAAGGGAAGACAAAGCAAGGCAAGGCAAGGGTAACGGAAGGCACGGCAAGGTAATGGAAGGACAAGGCAAGGCACGGCAACGCAAGGCAAGGCAAGGCTAAGGCACGACAACACAAGGCTAGGTATTGCACGGCAATGCAAGGAAAGTGTAACCGAATTTAATGCAAGGCACAGCAAGGCCAAGAAAAATAATGGAATTTACGGCAAGGGAAGGCAAGGGGAACGGAAGGTACGTCAAGGCAAGGGAAAGAAAGGCTAGGCAATGCACGGCAAGAGAAGGAAAGGGTAAAGGAAGGCAAAGCACGGCAAGGCAAGGCAGGGCTAAGGCACGAAAACGCAAGGCTAGGCAATGCAGGACAAGGCAAGGAAAGGGTACCGTAAGGCACTGCAAGGCAAGGCAAAGCAAGGCAAGGCAAGTGTAACGGAAGGCACGGCACGGCAAGGCAAGGCAAGGCTAAAGCAAGGCAACGCAAGGCTAGGCAATGCACTTAAAGGCACCGAAAGTGTAACGGAAGCAAGGCAAGGTAAGGGAAAGCAAGGCAATGCAATGGGAACGGAAGGCACGGCAAGGTAAGGCAAGGTGAATGGAAGGCAGCGCAAGGCAAGGCAAAGCTAAGGTAAGGCAACGCAAGTCAAAGAGAGGTTAAGGCAAGGCAAGCCAAGCAAGGCTAAGGCAAGTGGAGACAAGGCTAAGGCACGACAACGCAAGGCTAGGCAATGCACGCAAAGCAAGGAAAGTGTAACGGAAGGCACGGCACGGCAATGCAAGGCAAGGTTATGGCACGACAACGCAAGTCTAAGGCACGACAACGCAAGGCTTGGCAATGCAGGGCAAGGCAAGGAAAGGGTAACAGAAGGAAAGGCAAGGCAAGGCAAAGCAAGGCAACGCAAGGGGAATGAAAGGCACGGCAAGGTAAGGTAAGGACAAGGCAAGGCCCAGCCAAGCAAGGCAAGGCTAAGGCATGACAACGCAAGGCTAGGCAATGCAAAGCAAGGCAAGGAAAGGGTAACTCAAGGCAAGGCACGGCCAGGCAAGGCAAGGCTAAGGCACGACAACACAAGGCTAGGCAATGCAAGGCACGGCAACGAAAGGCTAACGGAAGGCATGGCACGGCAAGGCAAGGCAAAGCAACACAAGTCTAGGCAATGCACGGCAAGGCAAGGAAAGGGTAACAGAAGGCAAGGCAAGGGAAGGCAAAGCAAGGCAGGGAAAGGGTAACGGAAGGCACTGAAATGCAAGGCAAACCAAACTAGACTAAGGCAAGGCAAGGCAATGATATAGCAGCACAACGGAAGGCAAGGCAATGTACGAGAAGGCAAGGAATGGGTAACGGAAGGCAAGGCAAGGCAAGACAAAGCAAGGCAAGGCAAGGGTAACGGAAGGCACGGCAAGGTAAGGGAAGGACAAGGCAAGGCACGGCAACGGAAGGCAAGGCAAGGCTAAGGCACGACAACGCAAGGCTAGGTATTGCACGGCAATGCAAGGAAAGGGTAACCGAATTCAATGCAAGGCAAAGCAAGGCCAAGAAAAATAATGGAATTTACGGCAAGGGAAGGCAAGGGTAACAGAAGGCAAGGGATAGCACTGCAAAGTAAGGCAAGGCAAGGGTAATGGAAGGCACGGCAAGGTAAGGGAAGGACTATGCAAGACACGACAAGGCAAGGCAACTCAAGGCTAAGCAATGCACCGCAGGGCAAGGAAAGGGTAACGGAAGGCAGTGCAAGGCAAAGCAAGGCCAGGCAAGGGTAACGGAAGGCAAGGCACGGCAAGGCAAGGCAAGGTTATGGCACGACAACGCAAGGCTAGGTAATGCACGGCAATGCAAGGAAAGGGTAACGGAATGCAAGGCAAGGCAAGGCAAAGCAATGCAAGGCAAGGGGAACGGAAGGCACGGCAAGGCAAGGCAAAGCTAAAGTAAGGCACCGCAAGGCAAGGAAAGGTTAAGGCAAGGCAAGCCAAGCAAGGCTAAGGCAAGTGGAGACAAGGCTAAGGCACGACAACGCACGGGCAGGCAATGCACGGCAAAGCAAGGGAAATGTAACGGAAGGCACGGCACGGCAAGGCAAGGCAAGGTTAAGGCACGACAATGCAAGGCTAAGGCACGACAACGCAAGGCTTGGCAATGCAGCGCAAGGCAAGGAAAGGGTAAAGGATGGAAAGGCAAGGCAATGCAAAGCAAGGCAAGGCAAGAGTAACGGAAGGCACGGCACGGCAATGCAAGGCAAGGCTTATGCAACGCAACGCAAGGCTAGGCAATGAACGGCAAGTCAAGGAAAGTTTCACGGACGCAAGGCACGGCAAGGTCAAAAAAGCGAAGGCAAAGGTAACGCAAGGCAAGGCAAGGCAATGCAAATCAAGGCAAGGCAAGGGGAACGGAAGGCACGGAAAGGCAAGGCAAGCCAGGCTAGGCTAAGGCAAGGCAAGGCAAGACTATGGCACGACAACGGACGGCTAGGAAATGCACGCCAAGGCAAGGAAAGTGTAACGGAAAGCAAGGCACGGCACGTCCAGGCAAGGCTAAGGCAAGGCAACGCAAGGCAAGGAAAGGTTAACGGAAGGCAAGGCAAGGCAAAGAAAGGCCAGGCAAGGGTAACGGAAGGAAAGGAACGGCAAGGCAAGGCCAGCCAATCAAGGCTAAGGCTAGGGAAGGCAAGGCTATGGCACGACAACGCAAATCTAGGTAATGCAGGACATTGCAAGGAAAGGGTAACGGAAGGCAAGGCAAGGCAAAGCAAGGGAAGGCAAGGGTAACGGAAGGCAAGGAAAGGCTAGGCAAAGCAAGGCAAGGCAATGGTAACGGAAGGCACGACAATGGAAAGCAAGCCAATCTAGGCTAAGGCAAGGCAACGCAAGGCTATGGCACCACAACGGAAGGCAAGGCAATGTACGACAACGCAAGGAATGGGTAACGGAAGGCAAGGCAAGGCAAGACAAAGCAAGGCAAGGCAAGGGTAACGGAAGGCACGCAAGGTAAGGGAAGGACAAGGCAAGGCACGGCAAGGCAAGGCAAGGCAAGGAAAGGGTAACAGAAGGCAAGGAAGGTAAGAAAAAGCAAGGCAAGGCAAGGGTAACGGAAGGCCCGACACGGTAAGGCAAGGTAAAGAAAGGCAAGGCAATGCACGGCTAGGCAAGGAAAGGGTAACGGAAGGCAAGGCACGGCAAGGCAAGGCAAGGCTAAAGCAAGGCAACGCTAGGCTAGGCAATGCACGGCAAGGCAACGAAAGTGTAACGGAAGCAAGGCAAGGCAAGGGAAAGCAAGGCAATGCAAGGGGAACGGAAGGCAATGCAAGGCAAGGCAAAGCAAGGGAAGGCAAGGGCTACGGAAGGCACGGTAATGCAAGGCAAGCCAAGCTAGGCTAAGGCAAGTCAAGGCAAGGCTATGGCACAACGGAAGGCTAGGCAATATACAACCAGGTAAGGAAAGGGTAACGGAAGGCAAGGCAAGGCAATGCAAGGCAAGGCAAGGCAAGTGTAACGCAAGGCACGGCAAGGCCACGGAAGACAAGCAAGGCTAAGGAAAGGCAAGGCAAGGCTATGGCACGAGAACGCAAAGCTAGGCAATGCACGGCAAGGCAATGAAAGGGTAACAGAAGCAAGGCAAGGCAAGGGAAAGCAATGCAATGCAAGGGGAACGAAAGGCAAGGCAAGGTAAGGCAAGGGGAATGGAAGGCACGGCAAGGAAAGGGAAGGACAAGGCAAGGCACTGCCAGGCAAGGTAAGGCTAAGGCACGATAACACAAGGCTAGGCAAGTTTAAGGCAAGGGACGCCAATCAAGGCTAAGGCAAGGGGATGCAAAGCTAAGGCAGGACAACGCAAGGCTAGGCAATGCAGGGCCAGGCAAGGAAAGGCTAATGGAAGGCAAGGCAAGGCAAGGCAAAGCAAGGCAAGGCAAGTGTAACGGAAAGCACGGCACGGCAAGGCAAGGCAAGGCTAAGGCAAGGCAACGCAAGGCTAGGGAAAGATAAGGCAAGGAAACACAAGGCTAGGCAATGCACGGCAAGGCAAAGGGAACGGAAGGTACGGCAAGGCAAGGCAAAGCTAAGGTAAGGCAACGCAAGGCAAGGCAAGCCAAGCAAGGCGAAGGCAAGTGGAGACAAGGCTAAGGCACTACAAAGCAAGGCTAGGCAATGCACGGAAAAGCAAGGAAAGTGTAACGGAAGGCAAGGCAATGCAAGGCAAAGCAAGGCAAGGCAAGGGTAACGGAAGACAAGGCAAGGCAAGGGAAAGCAAGGCAAGGCAAGGGGAACGGAAGGCACGGCAAGGTAAGGGAAGGATAAAGTAAGGCACGGCAAGGCAAGGCAAGGCAAGGAAAGGGTAAGAGAAGGCAAGGAAGGCAAGGCAAAGCAAGGCAAGGCAAGGGTAACGGAAGGTCCGACACGGTAAGGCAAGGTAAAGAAAGGCTAGGCAATGCACGGCTAGGCAAGGAAAGAGTAACCAAAGCAAGGCAAGGCAAGGGAAAGCAATGCAATGCAAGGGGAACGAAAGGCAAGGCAAGGTAAGGCAAGGTGAATGGAAGGCACGGCAAGGAAAGGGAAGGACAAGGCAAGGCACTGCCAGGCAAGGTAAGGCTAAGGCACGATAACACAAGGCTAGGCAAGTTTAAGGCAAGGGACGCCAATCAAGGCTAAGGCAAGGGGATGCAAAGCTAAGGCAGGACAACGCAAGGCTAGGCAAGGCAGGGCCAGGCAAGGAAAGGGTAATGGAAGGCAAGGCAAGGCTAGGCAAAGCAAGGCAAGGCAAGTGTAACGGAAAGCACGGCACGGCAAGGCAAGGCAAGGCTAAGGCAAGGCAACGCAAGGCTAGGGAAAGATAAGGCAAGGAAACACAAGGCTAGGCAATGCACGGCAAGGCAAGGGGAACGGAAGGTACAGCAAGGCAAGGCAAAGCTAAGGTAAGGCAACGCAAGGCAAGGCAAGCAAAGCAAGGCTAAGGCAAGTGGAGACAAGGCTAAGGCACTACAAAGCAAGGCTAGGCAATGCACGGCAAAGCAAGGAAAGTGTAACGGAAGGCAAGGCAAGGCAAGGCAAAGCAAGGCAAGGCAAGGGTAACGGAAGACAAGGCAAGACAAGGCAAGACAAGGCTAAGGCACGACAACGCAAGGCTAAGAAATGCACTGCAAGGCAAAGAAACGTTAACGGAAGGCAAGGCAAGGAAAAGCAAGGCCAGGCAAGGGTATCGGAAGGCAAGGCACGGCAAGGCATGGCCAGCCAATCAAGGCGAAGGCTAGGGAAGGCAAGGCTATGGCACGACAACGCAAATCTAGGTAATGCAGGACATTGCAAGGAAAGGGTAACGGAAGGCAAGGCAAAGCAAGGGAAGGCAAGGGTAACGGAAGGCACGGCAAGGTAAGGGAAGTACAAAGTAAGGCACGGCAAGGCAAGGCAAGGCAAGGAAAGGGTAACAGAAGGCAAGGAATGCAAGGCAAAGCAAGGCAAGGCAAGGGTAACCGAAGGCCCGACACGGTAAGGCAAGGTAAAGAAAGGCTAGGCAATTCAGGGCTAGGCAAGGAAAGGGTAACGGATGGCATTGCAAGGCAAGCCAAAGCAAGGCAAGGCAAGTGTTACGGAAGGCACGGCACGGCAAGGCAACGCAAGGCTAAAGCAAGGCAACGCAAGGCTAAGCAATGCACCGCAATGCAAGTAAAGGGTAACGGAATTCAATGCAAGGCAAAGCAAGGCCAGGCAAAGGTAATGGAAGTTACGGCAAGGGAAGGCAAGGGTAACAGAAGGCAAGGGAAAGCACTGCAAAGCAAGGCAAGGCAAGGGTAACGGAAGGCACGGCAAGGTAAGGGAAGGACAATGCAAGGCACGACAAGGCAAGGCAACCCAAGGCTAAGCAATGCACAGCAGGGCAAGGAAAGGGTAACGGAAGAAAATGCCAGGCAAAGCAAGGCCAGGCAAGGGTAACGGAAGGCAAGGCACGGCAAGGCAAGGCAAGGCTAAAGCAAGGCAACGCTAGGCTAGGCAATGTACAGCAAGGCAACGAAAGTGTAACGGAAGCAAGGCAAGGCAAGGGAAAGCAAGGCCATGCAAGGGGAACGGAAGGCAAGGCAAGGCAAGGGAAGGACAAGGCAAGGCAAGGCCAGGCAAGGTAACGCTAAGGCACGATAACACAAGGCTAGGCTAAGGCAAGGGGAGGGAAAGATAAGGCAGGAGAACGCAAGGCTAGGCAATGCACGCAAACGCAAGGAAAGCGTAAGGGAATGCAATGCACGGCAAGGCAACGAAAGTGTAACGGAAGCAAGGCAAAGTAAGGGAAAGCAAGGCAATGCAATGGGAACGGAAGGCACGGCAAGTTAAGGCAAGGTAAATGGAAGGCAGGGCAAGGCAAGGCAAAGCTAAGGTAAGGCAACGCAAGTCAAAGAGAGGTTAAGGCAGGCAAGCCAAGCAAGGCTAAAGAAAGTGGAGACAAGGCTAAGGCACGACAACGCAAGGCTAGGCAATGCACGCAAAGCAAGGAAAGTGTAACGGAAGGCACGGCACGGCAATGCAAGGCAAGGTTATGGCACGACAACGCAAGTCTAAGGCACGACAACGCAAGGCTTGGCAATGCAGGGCAAGGCAAGGAAAGGGTAACAGAAGGAAAGGCAAGGCAAGGCAAAGCAAGGCAACGCAAGGGGAATGGAAGGCACGGCAAGGTAAGGTAAGGACAAGGCAAGGCCCAGCAAGGCAAGGCAAGGCTAAGGCATGACAACGCAAGGCTAGGCAATGCAAAGCAAGGCAAGGAAAGGGTAACTCAAGGCAAGGCACGGCCAGGCAAGGCAAGGCTAAGGCACGACAACACAAGTCTAGGCAATGCAAGGCAAGGAAACGAAAGGCTAACGGAAGGCATGGCACGGGAAGGCAAGGCAAAGCAACGCAAGGCTAGGCAATGCACGGCAAGGCAAGGAAAGGGTAACGGAAGGCAAGGCAAGGGAAGGCAAAACAAGGCAGGGAAAGGGTAACGGAAGGCACTGAAATGCAAGGCAAACAAAACTAGACTAAGGCAAGGCAAGGCAATGATATAGCAGCTCACCGGAAGGCAAGGCAATGTACGAGAAGGCAAGGAATGGGTAACGGAAAGCAAGGCAAGGCAAGAGAAAGCAAGGCAAGGCAAGGGTAACGGAAGGCACGGCAAGGTAATGGAAGGACAAGGCAAGGCACGGCAACGCAAGGCAAGGCAAGGCTAAGGCACGACAACGCAAGGCTAGGTATTGCACGGCAATGCAAGGAAAGTGTAACCGAATTTAATGCAAGGCACAGCAAGGCCAAGAAAAATAATGGAATTTACGGCAAGGGAAGGCAAGGGGAACGGAAGGTACGTCAAGGCAAGTGAAAAAAAGGCTAGGTAATGCACGGCAAGACAAGGAAAGGGTAAAGGAAGGCAAAGCACGGCAAGGCAAGGCAGGGCTAAGGCACGAAAACGCAAGGCTAGGCAATACAGGACAAGGCAAGGAAAGGGTACCGTAAGGCACTGCAAGGCAAGGCAAAGCAAGGCAATGCAAGTGTAACGGAAGGCACGGCACGGCAAGGCAAGGGAAGGCTAAAGCAAGGCAACGCAAGGCTAGGCAATGCACTTAAAGGCACCGAAAGTGTAACGGAAGCAAGGCAAGGTAAGGGAAAGCAAGGCAATGCAATGGGAACGGAAGGCACGGCAAGGTAAGGCAAGGTGAATGGAAGGCAGGGCAAGGCAAGGCAAAGCTAAGGTAAGGCAACGCAAGTCAAAGAGAGGTTAAGGCAAGGCAAGCCAAGCAAGGCTAAGGCAAGTGGAGACAAGGCTACGGCACGACAACGCAACCCTAGGCAATGCACGCAAAGCAAGGAAAGTGTAACGGAAGGCACGGCACGGCAATGCAAGGCAAGGTTATGGCACGACAACGCAAGTCTAAGGCACGACAACGCAAGGCTTGGCAATGAAGGGCAAGGCAAGGAAAGGGTAACAGAAGGAAAGGCAAGGCAAGGCAAAGCAAGGCAACGCAAGGGGAATGAAAGGCACGGCAAGGTAAGGTAAGGACAAGGGAAGGCCCAGCAAGGCAAGGCAAGGCTAAGGCATGACAACGCAAGGCTAGGCAATGCAAAGCAAGGCAAGGAAAGGGTAACTCAAGGCAAGCACGGCCAGGCAAGGCAAGGCTAAGGCACGACAACACAAGGCTAGGCAATGCAAGGCAAGGCAACGAAAGGCTAACGGAAGGCATGGCACGGCAAGGCAAGGCAAAGCAACGCAAGTCTAGGCAATGCACGGCAAGGCAAGGAAAGGGTAACGGAAGGCAAGGCAAGGGAAGGCAAAGTAAGGCAGGGAAAGGGTAACGGAAGGCACTGAAATGCAAGGCAAACCAAACTAGACTAAGGCAAGGCAAGGCAATAATATAGCAGCACAACGGAAGGCAAGGCAATGTACGAGAAGGCAAGGAATGGGTAACGGAAGGCAAAGCAAGGCAAGACAAAGCAAGGCAAGGCAAGGGTAACGGAAGGCACGGCAAGGTAAGGGAAGGACAAGGCAAGGCACGGCAACGGAAGGCAAGGCAAGGCTAAGGCACGACAACGCAAGGCTAGGTATTGCACGGCAATGCAAGGAAAGGGTAACCGAATTCAATGCAAGGCAAAGCAAGGCCAAGAAAAATAATGGAATTTATGGCAAGGGAAGGCAAGGGTAACAGAAGGCAAGGGATAGCACTGCAAAGTAAGGCAAGGCAAGGGTAATGAAAGGCACGGCAAGGTAAGGGAAGGACAATGCAAGACACGACAAGGCAAGGCAACTCAAGGCTAAGCAATGCACCGCAGGGCAAGGAAAGAGTAACGGAAGGCAGTGCAAGGCAAAGCAAGGCCAGGCAAGGGTAACGGAAGGCAAGGCACGGCAAGGCAAGGCAAGGCTATGGCACGACAACGCAAGGCTAGGTAATGCACGGCAATGCAAGGAAAGGGTAACGGAATGCAAGGCAAGGCAAGGCAAAGCAATGCAAGGCAAGGGGAACGGAAGGCACGGCAAGGCAAGGCAAAGCTAAAGTAAGGCAACGCAAGGCAAGGAAAGGTTAAGGCAAGGCAAGCCAAGCAAGGCTAAGGCAAGTGGAGACAAGGCTAAGGCACGACAACGCACGGCCAGGCAATGCACGGCAAAGCAAGGAAAATGTAACGGAAGGCACGGCACGGCAAGGAAAGGCAAGGTTAAGGCACGACAATGCAAGGCTAAGGCACGACAACGCAAGGCTTGGCAATGCAGCGCAAGGCAAGGAAAGGGTAAAGGATGGAAAGGCAAGGCAATGCAAAGCAAAGCAAGCAAGAGTAACGGAAGGCACGGCACGGCAATGCAAGGCAAGGCTTAAGCAACGCAACGCAAGGCTAGGCAATAAAAGGCAAGGCAAGGAAAGTTTCACGGACGCAAGGCACGGCAAGGTCAAGAAAGCGAAGGCAAGGGTAACGCAAGGCAAGGCAAGGCAATGCAAATCAAGGCAAGGCAAGGGGAACGGAAGGCACGGAAAGGCAAGGCAAGCCAGGCTAGGCTAAGGCAAGGCAAGGCAAGACTATGGCACGACAACGGACGGCTAGGAAATGCACGCCAAGGCAAGGGAAGTGTAACGGAAAGCAAGGCACGGCACGTCCAGGCAAGGCTAAGGCAAGGCAACGCAAGGCAAGGAAACGTAAACGGAAGGCAAGGCAAGGCAAAGAAAGGCCAGGCAAGGGTAACGGAAGGAAAGGAACGGCAAGGCAAGGCCAGCCAATCAAGGCGAAGGCAAGGCTATGGCACGACAACGCAAATCTAGGTAATGCAGGACATTGCAAGGAAAGGGTAACGGAAGGCAAGGCAAGGCAAGGCAAAGCAAGGGAAGGCAAGGGTAACGGAAGGCAAGGAAAGGCAAGGCAAAGCAAGGCAAGGCAATGGTAACGGAAGGCACGGCAATGGAAGGCAAGCCAATCTAGGCTAAGGCAAGGCAACGCAAGGCTATGGCACCACAACGGAAGGCAAGGCAATGTACGACAACGCAAGGAATGGGTAACGGAAGGCAAGGCAAGGCAAAGCTAAGGTAAGGCAACGCAAGTCAAGGCAAGCCAAGCAAGGCGAAGGCAAGTGGAGACAAGGCTAAGGCACTACAAAGCAAGGCTAGGCAATGCACGGAAAAGCAAGGAAAGTGCAACGGAAGGCAAGGCAAGGCACGGCAAAGCAAGGCCATGCAAGGGCAACGGAAGGCAAGGCAAGGCAAGGGAAGGACAAGGCAAGGCAAGGCCAGGCAAGGTAACGCTAAGGCACGATAACACAAGGCTAGGCTAAGGCAAGGGGAGGGAAAGATAAGGCAGGAGAACGCAAGGCTAGGCAATGCACGCAAACGCAAGGAAAGCGTAAGGGAATGCAATGCACGGCAAGGCAACGAAAGTGTAACGGAAACAAGGCAAGGCAAGGGAAAGCAAGGCAATGCAAGGGGAACGGAAGGCAAGGCAAGGCAAGGCAAAGCAAGGGAAGGCAAGGGCAACGGAAGGCACGGTAATGCAAGGCAAGCCAATCTAGGCTAAGGCAAGTCAAGGCAAGGCTATGGCACAACGGAAGGCTAGGCAATATACAACAAGGTAAGGAAAGGGTAACGGAAGGCAAGGCAAGGCAATGCAAGGCAAGGCAAGGCAAGAGTAACGCAAGGCACGGCAAGGCCACGGAAGACAAGCAAGGCTAAGGAAAGTCAAGGCAAGGCTATGGCACGAGAACGCAAAGCTAGGCAATGCACGGCAAGGCAATGAAAGGGTAACGGAAGCAAGGCAAGGCAAGGCAAAGCAAGGCAAGGCAAGGGTAACGGAAGGCACGGCAATGGAAGGCAAGCCAATCTAGGCTAAGGCAAGGCAACGCAAGGCTATGGCACCACAACGGAAGGCAAGGCAATGTACGACAACGCAAGGAATGGGTAACGGAACGCAAGGCAAGGCAAGACAAAGCAAGGCAAGGCAAGGGTAACGGAAGGCACGGCAAGGTAAGGGAAGTACAAAGTAAGGCACGGCAAGGCAAGGCAAGGCAAGGAAAGGGTAACAGAAGGCAAGGAAGGCAAGGCAAAGCAAGGCAAGGCAAGGGTAACGGAAGGCCCGACACGGTAAGGCAAGGTAAAGAAAGGCTAGGCAATGCACGGCTAGGCAAGGAAAGGGTAACGGAAGGCAACGCACGGCAAGGCAAGGCAAGCCGAAGGCACGAAAACGCAAGGCTAGGCAATGCAGGGCAAGGCAAGGAAAGGGTAACGGATGGCATTGCAAGGCAAGCCAAAGCAAGGCAAGGCAAGTGTTATGGAAGGCACGGCACGGCAAGGCAACGCAAGGCTAAAGCAAGGCAACGCAAGGCTAAGCAATGCACCGCAATGCAAGTAAAGGGTAACGGAATTCAATGCAAGGCAAAGCAAGGCCAGGCAAAGGTAATGGAAGTTACGGCAAGGGAAGGCAAGGGTAACAGAAGGCAAGGGAAAGCACTGCAAAGCAAATCAAGGCAAGGGTAACGGAAGGCAGGGCAAGGTAAGGGAAGGACAATGCAAGGCACGATAAGGCAAGGCATCCGAAGGCTAAGCAATGCACAGCAGGGCAAGGAAAGGGTAACGGAAGAAAATGCCAGGCAAAGCAAGGCCAGGCAAGGGTAACGGAAGGCAAGGCAAGGCAAAGCAAGGCAGGGAAAGGGTAATGGAAGGCACTGAAATGCAAGGCAAACCAAACTAGACTAAGGCAAGGCAAGGCAAGGATATGGCAGCATAACGGAAGGTAAGGCAATGTACGACAAGGCAAGGAATGGGTAACGGAAGGCAAAGCAACCAAGATAAAGCAAGGGAAGACAAGGGTAACGGAAGGTACGGCAAGGTAAGGGAAGGACAAGGCAAGGCACGGCAAGTCAAGGCAAGACAAGGCTAAGGCACGACAACGCAAGGCTAGGCAATACACGGCAAGGCAAGGAAACGGTAGCGCAAGGAAAGGCACGGTCAGGCAAGGCAAGGCTAAGGCACGACAACGCAAGGCTAAGCACTGCACCGCAAATCAAGGAAACGTTAACGGAAGGCAAGGCAAGGAAAAGCAAGGCCAGGCAAGGGTAACGGAAAGCAAGGCACGGCAAGGCATGGCCAGCCAATCAAGGCTAAGTCTAGGGAAGGCAAGGCTATGGCACGACAACGCAAATCTAGGTAATGCAGGACATTGCAAGGAAAGGGTAACGGAAGGCAAGGCAAGGCAAGGCAAAGCAAGGGAAGGCAAGGGTAACGGAAGGCAAGGAAAGGCAAGGCAAAGCAAGGCAAGGCAATGGTAACGGAAGGCACGGCAATGGAAGGCAAGCCAATCTAGGCTAAGGCAAGGCAACGCAAGGCTATGGCACCACAACGGAAGGCAAGGCAATGTACGACAACGCAAGGAATGGGTAACGGAAGGCAAGGCAAGGCAAGACAAAGCAAGGCAAGGCAAGGGTAACGGAAGGCACGGCAAGGTAAGGGAAGGACAAAGTAAGGCACGGCAAGGCAAGGCAAGGCAAGGCTAAGGCACGACAACGCAAGGCTAAGAAATGCACCGCAAGGCAAAGAAACGTTAACGGAAGGCAAGGCAAGGAAAAGCAAGGCCAGGCAAGGGTAACGGAAGGCAAGGCACGGCAAGGCATGGCCAGCCAATCAAGGCGAAGGCTAGGGAAGGCAAGGCTATGGCACGACAACGCAAATCTAGGTAATGCAGGACATTGCAAGGAAAGGGTAACGGAAGGCAATGCAAAGCAAGGGAAGGCAAGGGTAACGGAAGGCAAGGAAAGGCAAGGCAAAGCAAGGCAAGGCAAGGGTAACGGAAGGCACGGCAATGGAAGGCAAGCCAATCTAGGCTAAGGCAAGGCAACGCAAGGCTATGGCACCACAACGGAAGGCAAGGCAATGTACGACAACGCAAGGAATGGGTAACGGAAGGCAAGGCAAGGCAAGGCAAAGCAAGGCAAGGCAAGGGTAACGGAAGGCACGGCAAGGTAAGGGAAGTACAAAGTAAGGCACGGCAAGGCAAGGCAAGGCAAGGAAAGGGTAACAGAAGGCAAGGAATGCAAGGCAAAGCAAGGCAAGGCAAGGGTAACCGAAGGCCCGACACGGTAAGGCAAGGTAAAGAAAGGCTAGGCAATGCAGGTCTAGGCAAGGAAAGGTTAACGGAAGGCAACGCACGGCAAGGCAAGGCAAGCCGAAGGCACGAAAACGCAAGGCTAGGCAATGCAGGGCAAGGCAAGGAAAGGGTAACGGATGGCATTGCAAGGCAAGCCAAAGCAAGGCAAGGCAAGTGTTACGGAAGGCACGGCACGGCAAGGCAACGCAAGGCTAAAGCAAGGCAACGCAAGGCTAAGCAATGCACCGCAATGCAAGTATAGGTTAACGGAATTCAATGCAAGGCAAAGCAAGGCCAGGCAAAGGTAATGGAAGTTACGGCAAGGGAAGGCAAGGGTAACAGAAGGCAAGGGAAAGCACTGCAAAGCAAGGCAAGGCAAGGGTAACGGAAGGCACGGCAAGGTAAGGGAAGGACAATGCAAGGCACGACAAGGCAAGGCAACCCAAGGCTAAGCAATGCACAGCAGGGCAAGGAAAGGGTAACGGAAGAAAATGCCAGGCAAAGCAAGGCCAGGCAAGGGTAACGGAAGGCAAGGCACGGCAAGGCAAGGCAAGGCTAAAGCAAGGCAACGCTAGGCTAGGCAATGCACAGCAAGGCAACGAAAGTGTAACGGAAGCAAGGCAAGGCAAGGGAAAGCAAGGCCATGCAAGGGGAACGGAAGGCAAGGCAAGGCAAGGGAAGGACAAGGCAAGGCAAGGCCAGGCAAGGTAACGCTAAGGCACGATAACACAAGGCTAGGCTAAGGCAAGGGGAGGGAAAGATAAGGCAGGAGAACGCAAGGCTAGGCAATGCACGCAAACGCAAGGAAAGCGTAAGGGAATGCAATGCACGGCAAGGCAACGAAAGTGTAACGGAAACCAGGCAAGGCAAGGGAAAGCAAGGCAATGCAAGGGGAACGGAAGGCAAGGCAAGGCCAGGGAAGGACAAGGCAAGGCAAGGCCAGGCAAGGTAACGCTAAGGCACGATAACACAAGGCTAGGCTAAGGCAAAGGGAGGGAAAGATAAGGCAGCAGAACGCAAGGCTAGGCAATGCACGCAAACGCAAGGAAAGTGTAAGGGAATGCAAGGCACGGCAAGGCAAGGCAAGTCTAATTCAAGGCAACGCAAGGCTAAGCAATGCACCTCAAGGCAAGGAAAGGGTAACGGAAGGCAATGGAAGGCAAAGCAAGGCCAGGCAAGGGTAACGGAAGTCACGGGAAGAGAAGGCAAGGCAAGGCTAAGACAAGGCAACGCAAGGCTAAGCAATGCACCGCAAGGCAACGAAAGGCTAACGGAAGGCATAGCACGGCAAGCAAGGCACGACTAAGGCGAGGCAACGCAAGGCTAGGCAATGCACGGCAAGGCAAGGAAAGTGCAACGGAAGGACAGCCAAGGCAAGGCAAAGCAAGGCAAGGCAAGGATAACGGAAGGCACGGCAATGCAAGGCAAACCAAGCTAGGCTAAGTCAAGGCAAGGCAACTCTATGGCACCACAACGGAAGGCAAGGCAATGTACGACAAGGCAAGGAATGGGTAACGGAAGGCAAGGCAAGGCAAGACAAAGCAAGGCATGGCAAGGGTAACCGAAGGCAAGGCAAAGTAAGGGAAGGACAAGGCAAGGCACGGCAACGCAAGGCAAGGCAAGGCTAAGGCACGACAAAGCAAGGCTAGGTAATGCACGGCAATGCAAGGAAAGTGTAACGGAATTCAATGCAAGGCAAAGCAAGGCCAGGCAAAAGTAATGGAATTTACGGCAAGGGAAGGCAAGGGTAACAGAAGGCAAGGGAAAGCACTGCAAAGTAAGGCAAGGCAAGGGTAACGGAAGGCACGGCAAGGTAAGGGAAGGACAATGCAAGGCACGACAAGGCAAGGCAACTCAAGGCTAAGCAATGCACCACAGGGCAAGGAAAGGGTAACAGAAGGCAATGCAAGGCAAAGCAAGGCCAGGCAAGGGCAACGGAAGGCAAGGCACGGCAAGGCAAGGCAAGGCTATGGCACGACAACGCACGGCTAGGTAATGCACGGCAATGCAAGGAAAGGGTAACGGAAGGCAAGGCAAGGCAAGGCAAAGCAAGGGAAGGCAAGTGTAACGGAAGGCACGGCACGGCAAGGCAAGGCAAGGCTAAAGCAAGGCAACGCAAGGCTAGGCAATGCACTTAAAGGCACCGAAAGTGTAACGGAAGCAAGGCAAAGTAAGGGAAAGCAAGGCAATGCAATGGGAACGGAAGGCACGGCAAGGTAAGGCAAGGTAAATGGAAGGTAGGGCAAGGCAAGGCAAAGCTAAGGTAAGGCAACGCAAGTCAAAGAGAGGTTAAGGCAGGCAAGCCAAGCAAGGCTAAGGAAAGTGGAGACAAGGCTAAGGCACGACAACGCAAGGCTAGGCAATGCACGCAAAGCAAGGAAAGTGTAACGGAAGGCACGGCACGGCAATGCAAGGCAAGGTTATGGCACGACAACGCAAGTCTAAGGCACGACAACGCAAGGCTTGGCAATGCAGGGCAAGGCAAGGAAAGGGTAACAGAAGGAAAGGCAAGGCAAGGCAAAGCAAGGCAACGCAAGGGGAATGGAAGGCACCCCAAGGTAAGGTAAGGACAAGGCAAGGCCCAGCAAGGCAAGGCAAGGCTAAGGCATGACAACGCAAGGCTAGGCAATGCAAAGCAAGGCAAGGAAAGGGTAACTCAAGGCAAGGCACGGCCAGGCAAGGCAAGGCTAAGGCACGACAACACAAGTCTAGGCAATGCAAGGCAAGGCAACGAAAGGCTAACGGAAGGCATGGCACGGCAAGGCAAGGCAAGGAAACGCAAGGCTAGGCAATGCACGGCAAGGCAAGGAAAGGGTAACGGAAAGCAAGGCAAGGGAAGGCAAAGCAAGGCAGGGAAAGGGTAACGGAAGGCACTGAAATGCAAGGCAAACCAAACTAGACTAAGGCAAGGCAAGGCAATGATATAGCAGCACACCGGAAGGCAAGGCAATGTACGAGAAGGCAAGGAATGGGTAACGGAAAGCAAGGCAAGGCAAGACAAAGCAAGGCAAGGCAAGGGTAACGGAAGGCACGGCAAGGTAATGGAAAGACAAGGCAAGGCACGGCAACGCAAGGCAAGGCAAGGCTAAGGCACGACAACGCAAGGCTAGGTATTGCACGGCAATGCAAGGAAAGTGTAACCGAATTTAATGCAAGGCACAGCAAGGCCAAGAAAAATAATGGAATTTACGGCAAGGGAAGGCAAGGGGAACGGAATGTACGTCAAGGCAAGGGAAAAAAAGGCTAGGCAATGCACGGCAAGACAAGGAAAGGGTAAAGGAAGGCAAAGCACGGCAAGGCAAGGCAGGGCTAAGGCACGAAAACGCAAGGCTAGGCAATGCAGGACAAGGCAAGGAAAGGGTACCGTAAGGCACTGCAAGGCAAGGCAAAGCAAGGCAATGCAAGTGTAACGGAAGGCACGGCACGGCAAGGCAAGGGAAGGATAAAGCAAGGCAACGCAAGGCTAGGCAATGCACTTAAAGGCACCGAAAGTGTAACGGAAGCAAGGCAAGGTAAGGGAAAGCAAGGCAATGCAATGGGAACGGAAGGCACGGCAAGGTAAGGCAAGGTGAATGGAAGGCAGGGCAAGGCAAGGCAAAGCTAAGGTAAGGCAACGCAAGTCAAAGAGAGGTTAAGGCAAGGCAAGCCAAGCAAGGCTAAGGCAAGTGGAGACAAGGCTACGGCACGACAACGCAACCCTAGGCAATGCACGCAAAGCAAGGAAAGTGTAACGGAAGGCACGGGACGGCAATGCAAAGCAAGTTTATGGCACGACAACGCAAGTCTAAGGCACGACAACGCAAGGCTTGGCAATGCAGGGCAAGGCAAGGAAAGGGTAACAGAAGGAAAGGCAAGGCAAGGCAAAGCAAGGCAACGCAAGGGGAATGAAAGGCACGGCAAGGTAAGGTAAGGACAAGGCAAGGCCCAGCCAAGCAAGGCAAGGCTAAGGCATGACAACGCAAGGCTAGGCAATGCAAAGCAAGGCAAGGAAAGGTTAACTCAAGGCAAGGCACGGCCAGGCAAGGCAAGGCTAAGGCACGACAACTCAAGGCTAGGAAATGCAAGGCAAGGCAACGAAAGGCTAACGGAAGGCATGGCACGGCAAGGCAAGGCAAAGCAACGCAAGTCTAGGCAATGCACGGCAAGGCAAGGAAAGGGTAACGGAAGGCAAGGCAAGGGAAGGCAAAGCAAGGCAGGGAAAGGGTAACGGAAGGCACTGAAATGCAAGGCAAACCAAACTAGACTAAGGCAAGGCAAGGCAATGATATAGCAGCACAACGGAAGGCAAGGCAATGTACGAGAAGGCAAGGAATGGGTAACGGAAGGCAAGGCAAGGCAAGACAAAGCAAGGCAAGGCAAGTGTAACGGAAGGCACGGCAAGGTAAGGTAAGGACAAGGCAAGGCACGGCAACGCAAGGCAAGGCAAGGCTAAGGCACGACAACGCAAGGCTAGGGATTGCACGGCAATGCAAGGAAAGGGTAACCGAATTCAATGCAAGGCAAAGCAAGGCCAAGAAAAATAATGGATTTACGGAAAGGGAAGGCAAGGGTAACAGAAGGCAAGGGATAGCACTGCAAAGTAAGGCAAGGCAAGGGTAATGGAAGGCACGGCAAGGTAAGGGAAGGACAATGCAAGGCACGACAAGGCAAGGCAACTCAAGGCTAAGCCATGCACCGCAGGGCAAGGAAAGAGTAACGGAAGGCAGTGCAAGGCAAAGCAAGGCCAGGCAAGGGTAACGGAAGGCAAGGCACGGCAAGGCGAGGCAAGGCTATGGCACGACAACGCAAGGAGAGGTAATGCACGGCAATGCAAGGAAAGGGTAACGGAATGCAAGGCAAGGCAAGGCAAAGCAATGCAAGGCAAGGGGAACGGAAGGCACGGCAAGGCAAGGCAAAGCTAAAGTAAGGCAACGCAAGGCAAGGAAAGGTTAAGGCAAGGCAAGCCAAGCAAGGCTAAGGCAAGTGGAGACAAGGCTAAGGCACTACAAAGCAAGGCTAGGCAATGCACGGCAAAGCAAGGAAAGTGTAACGGAAGGCAAGGCAAGGCAAGGCAAAGCAAGGGAAGGCAAGGGTAACGGAAGGCAAGGAAAGGCAAGGCAAAGCAAGGCAAGGCAATGGTAACGGAAGGCACGACAATGGAAGGCAAGCCAATCTAGGCTAAGGCAAGGCAACGCAAGGCTATGGCACCACAACGGAAGGCAAGGCAATGTACGACAACGCAAGGAATGGGTAACGGAAGGCAAGGCAAGGCAAGACAAAGCAAGGCAAGGCAAGGGTAACGGAAGGCACGGCAAGGTAAGGGAAGGACAAAGTAAGGCACGGCAAGGCAAGGCAAGGCAAGGAAAGGGTAACAGAAGGCAAGGAATGTAAGAAAAAGCAAGGCAAGGCAAGGGTAACGGAAGGCCCGACACGGTAAGGCAAGGTAAAGAAAGGCAAGGCAATGCACGGCTAGGCAAGGAAAGGGTAACGGAAGGCAATGCACGGCAAGGCAAGGCAAGCCGAAGGCACGAAAACGCAAGGCTAGGCAATGCAGGGCAAGGCAAGGAAAGGGTAACGGATGGCATTGCAAGGCAAGCCAAAGCAAGGCAAGGCATGTGTTACGGAAGGCACGGCACGGCAAGGCAATGCAAGGCTAAAGCAAGGCAACGCAAGGCTAAGCAATGCACCGCAATGCAAGTAAAGGGTAACGGAATTCAATGCAAGGCAAAGCAAGGCAAGGCAAGGGTAACAGAAGGCACGGCAAGGTAAGGGAAGGACAATGCAAGGCACGACAAGGCAAGGCAACCCAAGGCTAAGCAATGCACAGCAGGGCAAGGAAAGGGTAACGGAAGAAAATGCCAGGCAAAGCAAAGCCAGGCAAGGGTAACGGAAGGCAAGGCACGGCAAGGCAAGGCAAGGCTAAAGCAAGGCAACGCTAGGCTAGGCAATGCACGGCAAGGCAACGAAAGTGTAACGGAAGCAAGGCAAGGCAAGGGAAAGCAAGGCAATGCAAGGGGAACGGAAGGCAAGGCAAGGCAAGGGAAGGACAAGGCAAGGCAAGGACAGGCAAGGTAACGCTAAGGCACGATAACACAAGGCTAGGCTAAGGCAAGGGGAGGGAAAGATAAGGCAGGAGAACGCAAGGCTTGTCAATGCACGCAAACGCAAGGAAAGCGTAAGGGAATGCAATGCACGGCAAGGCAACGAAAGTGTAACGGAAACAAGGCAAGGCAAGGGAAAGCAAGGCAATGCAAGGGGAACGGAAGGCAAGGCAAGGTAAGGCAAAGGGAATGGAAGGCACGGCAAGGAAAGGGAAGGACAAGGCAAGGCACTGCCAGGCAAGGTAAGGCCAAGGCACGATAACACAAGGCTAGGCAAGTTTAAGGCAAGGGACGCCAATCAAGGCTAAGGCAAGGGGATGCAAAGCTAAGGCAGGACAACGCAAGGCTAGGCAATGCAGGGCCAGGCAAGGAAAGGGTAATGGAAGGCAAGGCAAGGCAAGGCAAAGCAAGGCAAGGCAAGTGTAACGGAAAGCACGGCACGGCAAGGCAAGGCAAGGCTAAGGCAAGGCAACGCAAGGCTAGGGAAAGATAAGGCAAGGAAACACAAGGCTAGGCAATGCACGGCAAGGCAAGGGGAACGGAAGGTACGGCAAGGCAAGGCAAAGCTAATGTAAGGCAACGCAAGGCAAGGCAAGCCAAGCAAGGCTAAGGCAAGTGGAGACAAGGCTAAGGCACTACAAAGCAAGGCTAGGCAATGCACGGCAAAGCAAGGAAAGTGTAACGGAAGGCAAGCAAGCAAGGCAAAGCAAGGCAAGGCAAGCCTAACGGAAGACAAGGCAAGGCAAGGCAAAGCAAGGCAAGGCAAGGGGAACGGAAGGCACGGCAAGGTAAGGTAAGGACAAGGCAAGGCCCAGCAAGGCAAGGCAAGGCTAAGGCATGACAACGCAAGGCTAGGCAATGCAAAGCAAGGCAAGGAAAGGGTAAGTCAAGGCAAGGCACTGCCAGGCAAGGCAAGGCTAAGGCACGACAGCGCAAGGTTAGGCAATGCAAGGCAAGACAACGAAAGGCTAACGGAAGGCATGGCATGGCACGGCAAGGCAAGGCAAGGCTAAGGCAAGGCAACGCAAGGCTAGGCAATGCACGGCAAGGCAAGGAAAGGGCAACGGAAGGCAAGGCAAGGCAAGGCAAAGCAAGCCAGGGAAAGGGTAACGGAAGGCACTGAAATGCAAGGCAAACCAAACTAGACTAAGGCAAGGCAAGGCAAGGATATGGCAGCATAACGGAAGGTAAGGCAATGTACGACAAGGCAAGGAATGGGTAACGGAAGGCAAGGCAACCAAGATAAAGCAAGGGAAGACAAGGGTAACGGAAGGTACGGCAAGGTAAGGGAAGGACAAGGCAAGGCAGGGCAAGTCAAGGCAAGACAAGGCTAAGGCACGACAACGCAAGGCTAAGAAATGCACCGCAAGGCAAGAAACGTTAACGGAAGGCAAGGCAAGGAAAAGCAAGGCCAGGCAAGGGTAATGGAAGGCAAGGCACGGCAAGGCATGGCCAGCCAATCAAGGCTAATGCTAGGGAAGGCAAGGCTATGGCACGGCAACGCAAATCTAGGTAATGCAGGACATTGCAAGGAAAGGGTAACGGCAGGCAAGGCAAAGCAAGGGAATGCAAGGGTAACGGAAGGCAAGGAAAGGCAAGGCAAAGCAAGGCAAGGCAAGGCCAGGCAAGGTAACGCTAAGGCACGATAATACAAGGCTAGGCTAAGGCAAGGGGAGGGAAAGATAAGGCAGCAAGTCTAGGCAATGCACGCAAACGCAAGGAAAGTGTAAGGGAATGCAAGGCACGGCAAGGCAAGGCAAGTCTAAGTCAAGGCAACGCAATGCTAAGCAATGCACCGCAAGGCAAGGAAAGGGTAACGGAAGGCAATGGAAGGCAAAGCAAGGCCAGGAAAGGGTAACGGAAGTCAAGGGAAGAGAACGCAAGGCAAGGCTAAGACAAGGCAACGCAAGGCTAATCAATGCACCGCAACGCAACGAAAGGCTAACGGAAGGCATAGCACGGCAAGGCAAGGCACGACTAAGGCAAGGCAATGCAAGGCTAGGCAATGCACGGCAAGGCAAGGAAAGGGCAACGGAAGGCCAGCCAAGGCAAGGCAAAGCAAGGCAAGGCAAGGATAACGGAAGGCACGGCAATGCAAGGCAAACCAAGCTAGGCTAAGTCAAGTCAAGGCAACTCTATGGCACCACAACGGAAGGCAAGGCAATGTACGACAAGGCAAGGAATGGGTAACGGAAGGCAAGTCAAGGCAAGACAAAGCAAGGCAAGGCAAGGGTAACGGAATTCACGGCAAGGTAAGGGAAGTATAATGTAAGGCACGGCAAGGCAAGGCAAGGCAAGGAAAGGGTAACAGAAGGTAAGGAACGCAAGGCAAAGCAAGGCAAGGCAAGGGTAACGGAAGGCCCGACACGGTAAGACAAGGTAAAGAAAGGCTAGGCAATGCACGGTTAGGCAAGGAAAGGGTAACGGAAGGCAACGCACGGCAAGGCAAGGCAAGCCGAAGGCACGAAAACGCAAGGCTAGGCAATGCAGGGCAAGGCAAGGAAAGGGTAACGGATGGCATTGCAAGGCAAGGGAAAGCAATGCAATGCAAGGGGAACGAAAGGCAAGGCAAGGTAAGGCAAGGGGAATGGAAGGCACGGCAAGGAAAGGGAAGGACAAAGCAAGGCACTGCCAGGCAAGGTAAGGCTAAGGCACGATAACACAAGGCTAGGGAAGTTTAAGGCAAGGGACGCCAATCAAGGCTAAGGCAAGGGGATGCAAAGCTAAGGCAGGACAACGCAAGGCTAGGCAATGCAGGGCCAGGCAAGGAAAGGGTAATGGAAGGCAAGGCAAGGCAAGGCAAAGCAAGGCAAGGCAAGTGTAACGGAAAGCACGGCACGGCAAGGCAAGGCAAGGCTAAGGCAAGGCAACGCAAGGCTAGGGAAAGATAAGGCAAGGAAACACAAGGCTAGGCAATGCACGGCAAGGCAAAGGGAACGGAAGGTACGGCAAGGCAAGGCAATGCTAAGGTAAGGCAACGCAAGGCAAGGCAAGCCAAGCAAGGCGAAGGCAAGTGGAGACAAGGCTAAGGCACTACAAAGCAAGGCTAGGCAATGCACGGAAAAGCAAGGAAAGTGTAACGGAAGGCAAGGCAATGCAAGGCAAAGCAAGGCAAGGCAAGGGTAACGGAAGACAAGGCAAGGCAAGGCAAAGCAAGGCAAGGCAAGGGGAACGGAAGGCACGGCAAGGTAAGGTAAGGACAAGGCAAGACCCAGCAAGGCAAGGCAACGGTAAGGCATGACAACGCAAGGCTAGGCAATGTAAAGCAAGGCAAGGAAAGGGTAAGTCAAGGCAAGGCACGGCCAGGCAAGGCAAGGCTAAGGCACGACAACGCAAGGCTAGGCAATGCAGGCAAGACAACAAAAGGCTAACGGAAGGCATGGCACGGCAAGGCAAGGCAAGGCTAAGGCAAGGCAAGGCAAGGCTAGGCAATGCACTGCAAGGCAAGAAAAGGGTAATGGAAGGCAAGGCAAGGCAAAGCAAGGTAGGGAAAGGGTAACGGAAGGCACTGAAATGCAAGGCAAACCAAACTAGACTAAGGCAAGGCAAGGCAAGGATATGGCAGCATAACGGAAGGTAAGGCAATGTACGACAAGGCAAGGAATGGGTAACGGAAGGCAAGGCAACCAAGATAAAGCAAGGGAAGACAAGGGTAACGGAAGGTACGGCAAGGTAAGGGAAGGACAAGGCAAGGCACGGCAAGTCAAGGCAAGACAAGGCTAAGGCACGACAACGCAAGGCTAGGCAATACACGGCAAGGCAAGGAAACGGTAGCGCAAGGAAATGCACGGACAGGCAAGGCAAGGCTAAGGCACGACAACGCAATGCTAAGCACTGCACCGCAAATCAAGGAAACGTTAATGGAAGGCAAGGCAAGGAAAAGCAAGGCCAGGCAAGGGTAACGGAATGCAAGGGACGGGAAGGCATGGCCGGCCAATCAAGGCTAAGGCTAGGGAAGGTAAGGCTATGGCACGACAACGCAAATCTAGGTAATGCAGTACATTGCAAGGAAAGTGTAACGGAAGTCACGGCACGGCAAGGAAAAGCAATGCCAGGCAAGGGTAACGAAAGGCAATGAAAAACAAGGCAAAGCAAGGCAAGGCAATGGTAACGGAAGGCACGGCAATGGAAGGCAAGCCAATCTAGGCTGAGGTAAGGCAACGCAAGGCAAGGGCACCACAACGGAAGGCAAGGCAATGTACGACAACGCAAGGAATGGGTAACGGAAGGCAAGGCAAGGCAAGACAAAGCAAGGCAAGGCAAGGGTAACGGAAGGCACGGCAAGGTAAGGTAAGGACAAAGCAAGGCACGGCAAGGCAAGGCAAGGCAAGGAAAGGGTAACAGAAGGCAAGGAAGGCAAGGCAAAGCAAGGCAAGGCAAGGGTAACGGAAGGTCCGACACGGTAAGGCAAGGTAAAGAAAGGCTAGGCAATGCACGGCTAGGCAAGGAAAGAGTAATCAAAGCAAGGCAAGACAAGGGAAAGCAATGCAATGCAAGGGGAACGAAAGGCAAGGCAAGGTAAGGCAAGGTGAATGGAAGGCACGGCAAGGAAAGGGAAGGACAAGGCAAGGCACTGCCAGGCAAGGTAAGGCTAAGGCACGATAACACAAGGCTAGGCAAGTTTAAGGCAAGGGACGCCAATCAAGGCTAAGGCAAGGGGATGCAAAGCTAAGGCAGGACAACGCAAGGCTAGGCAATGCAGGGCCAGGCAAGGAAAGGGTAATGGAAGGCAAGGCAAGGCAAGGCAAAGCAAGGGAAGGCAAGGGGAACGGAAGGCAAGGAAAGGCAAGGCAAAGCAAGGCAAGGCAAGGGGAACGGAAGGTACGTCAAGGTAAGGTAAGGATAAAGTAAGGCACGGCAAGGCAAGGCAAGGCAAGGAAAGGGTAAGAGAAGGCAAGGAAGGCAAGGCAAAGCAAGGCAAGGCAAGGGTAACGGAAGGTCCGACACGGTAAGGCAAGGTAAAGAAAGGCTAGGCAATGCACGGCTAGGCAAGGAAAGAGTAATCAAAGCAAGGCAAGACAAGGGAAAGCAAGGCTAGGCAATGCACGGGAATGCAAGGAAAGGGTAACGGAATGCAAGGCAAGGCAAGGCAAAGCAATGCAAGGCAAGGGGAACGGAAGGCAGGGCAAGGTAAGGCAAGGTGAATGGAAGGCACGGCAAGGCAAGGCAAAGCTAAAGTAAGGCAACGCAAGGCAAGGAAAGGTTAAGGCAAGGCAAGCCAAGCAAGGCTAAGGCAAGTGGAGACAAGGCTAAGGCACGACAACGCACGGCCAGGCAATGCAAATCAAGGCAAGGCAAGGGTAACGGAAGGCAAGGAACGGCAAGGCAAGGCCAGCCAATCAAGGCTAAGGCTAGGGAACGCAAGGCTATGGCACGACAACACAAATCTAGGTAATGCAGGACATTGCAAGGAAAGGGTAACGGAAGGCAAGGCAAGGCAAGGCAAAGCAAGGGAAGGCAAGGGTAACGGAAGGCACGGCAATGGAAGGCAAGCCAATCTAGGCTAAGGCAAGGCAACGCAAGGCTATGGCACCACAACGGAAGGCAAGGCAATGTACGACAACGCAAGGAATGGGTAACGGAAGGCAAGGCAAGGCAAGACAAAGCAAGGCAAGGCAAGGGTAACGGAAGGCCCGACACGGTAAGGCAAGGTAAAGAAAAGCTAGGCAATGCACGGCTAGGCAAGGAAAGAGTAACGGAAGGCAACCCACGGCAAGGCATGGCAAGCCGGAGGCACGAAAACGCAAGGCTAGGCAATGCAGAGCAAGGCAAGGAAAGGGTAACCGATGGCATTGCAAAGCAAGCCAAAGCAAGGCAAGGCAAGTGTTACGGAAGGCACGGCACGGCAAGGCAACGCAAGGCTAAAGCAAGGCAACGCAAGGCTAAGCAATGCACCGCAATGCAAGGAAACGTTAACGGAAGGTAAGGCAAGGAAAAGCAAGGCCAGGCAAGGGTAACGGAAGGCAAGGCAAGGCAAGGCATGGCCAGCCAATCAAGGCTAATGCTAGGGAAGGCAAGGCTATGGCACGACAACGCAAATCTAGGTAAAGCAGGACATTGAAAGGAAAGGGTAACGGAAGGCAAGGCAAGGCAAGGCAAAGCAAGGGAAGGCAAGGGTAACGGAAGGCACGGAACGGCAAGGCAACGCAAGGCTAAAGCAAGGCAACGCAAGGCTAAGCAATGCACCGCAATGCAAGTAAAGGGTAACGGAGTTCAATGCAAGGCAAAGCAAGGCCAGACAAAGGTAATGGAAGTTACGGCAAGGGAAGGCAAGGGTAACAAAAGGCAAGGGAAAGCACTGCAAAGCAAGGCAAGGCAAGGGTCACGGAAGGCACAGCAAGGTAAGGGAAGGACAATGCAAGGCACGACAAGGCAAGGCAACCCAAGGCTAAGCAGTGCACAGCAGGGCAAGGAAACGGTAACGGAAGAAAATGCCAGGCAAATCAAGGCCAGGCAAGGGTAACGGAAGGCAAGGCACGGCAAGGCAAGGCTAAAGCAAGGCAACGCTAGGCTAGGCAATGCACGGCAAGGCAACGAAAGTGTAACGGAAGCAAGGCAAGGCAAGGGAAAGCAAGGCAATGCAAGGGGAACGGAAGGCAAGGCAAGGCAAGGGAAGGACAAGGCAAGGCAAGGCCAGGCAAGGTAACGCTAAGGCACGATAACACAAGGCTAATCTTAGGCAAGGGGAGGGAAAGATAAGGCAGGAGAACGCAAGGCTAGGCAATGCACGCAATCGCAAGGAAAGCGTAAGGGAATGCAAGGCACGGTAAGGCAAGGCAAGTCTAAGTCAATGCAACGCAAGGCTAAGCAATGCACCGCAAGGCAAGGAAAGGGTAATGGAAGGCAATGGAAGGCAAATCAAGGCCAGGCAAGGGTAACGGAAGTCACGGGAAGGGAAGGCAAGGCAAGGCTAAGGCAAGGCAACGCAAGGCTAAGCAATGCACCGCAAGGCAACGAAAGGCTAACGGAAGGCATAGCACGGCAAGGGAAGGCACGGCTAAGGCAAGGCAACGCAAGGCTAGGCAATGCACGGCAAGGCAAGGAAAGGGCAACGGAAGGCCAGGCAAGGCAAGGCAAAGCAAGGCAAGGCAAGGATAACGGAAGGCACGGCAATGCAAGGCAAACCAAGCTAGGCTAAGTCAAAGCAACGCAAGGCTATGGCACCACAACGGAAGGCAAGGCAATGTACGACAAGGCAAGGAATGGGTAACGGAAGGCAAGGCAAGGCAAGACAAAACAAGGCATGGCAAGGGTCACGGAAGGCACGGCAAAGTAAGGGAAGGACAAGGCAAGGCACGGCAACGCAAGTCAAGGCAATGCAAGGCAAAGCAAGGCCAGGCAAGGGTAACGGAAGGCAAGGGAATGCAAGGCAAAGCAAGGCAAGGCAAGGGGAACGGAAGGTACGTCAAGGCAAGGGAAAGAAAGGCTAGGCAATGCACGGCAAGACAAGGAAAGGGTAAAGGAAGGCAAAGCACGGCAAGGCAAGGCAGGGCTAAGGCACGAAAACGCAAGGCTAGGCAATGCAGGACAAGGCAAGGAAAGGGTAACGTAAGGCACTGCAAGGCAAGGCAAAGCAAGGCAATGCAAGTGTAACGGAAGGCACGGCACGGCAAGGCAAGGCAAGGCTAAAGCAAGGCAACGCAAGGCTAGGCAATGCACTTAAAGGCACCGAAAGTGTAACGGAAGCAAGGCAAGGTAAGGGAAAGCAAGGCAATGCAATGGGAACGGAAGGCACGGCAAGGTAAGGCAAGGTGAATGGAAGGCAGGGCAAGGCAAGGAAAAGCTAAGGTAATGCAACGCAAATCAAAGAGAGGTTAAGGCAAGGCAAGCCAAGCAAGGCTAAGGAAAGTGGAGACAAGGCTAAGGCACGACAACGCAAGGCTAGGCAATGCACGGCAAAGCAAGGAAAGTGTAACGGAAGGCACGGCACGGCAATGCAAGGCAAGGTTATGGCACGACAACGCAAGGCTAAGGCACGACAACGCAAGGCTTGGCAATGCAGGGCAAGGAAAGGAAAGTGTAACGGAAGGAAAGGCAAGGCAAGGCAAAGCAAGGCAACGCAAGGGGAATGGAAGGCACGGAAAGGTAAGGTAAGGACAAGGCAAGGCCCACCAAGGCAAGGCAAGGCTAAGGCATGACAACGCAAGGCTAGGCAATGCAAAGCAAGGCAAGGAAAGGGTAACTCAAGGCAAGGCACGGCCAGGCAAGGCAAGGCTAAGGCACGACAGCACAAGGCTAGGCAATGCAAGGCAAGGCAACGAAAGGCTAACGGAAGGCATGGCACGGCAAGGCAAGGCAAGGCAACGCAAGGCTAGGCAATGCACGTCAAGGCAAGGAAAGGGTAACGGAAGGCAAGGCAAGGGAAGGCAAAGCAAGGCAGGGAAAGGGTAATGGAAGGCACTGAAATTCAAGGCAAACCAAACTAGACTAAGGCAAGGCAAGGCAATGATATAGCAGCACAACGGAAGGCAAGGCAATGTACGAGAAGGCAAGGAATGGGTAACGGAAGGCAAAGCAAGGCAAGACAAAGCAAGGCAAGGCAAGGGTAACGGAAGGCACGGCAAGGTAAGGGAAGGACAAGGCAAGGCACGGCAACGCAAGGCAAGGCAAGGCTCAGGCACGACAACGCAAGGCTAGGTAATGCAGGGCAATGCAAGGAAAGCGTAACCGAATTCAATGCAAGGCAAAGCAAGGCCAGCAAAAGTAATGGAATTTACGGCAAGGGAAGGCAAGGGTAACAGAAGGCAAGGGATAGCACTGCAAAGTAAGGCAAGGCAAGGGTAACGGAAGGCACGGCAAGGTAAGGGAAGGACAATGCAAGTCACGACAAGGCAAGGCAACTCAAAGCTAAGCAATGCACCGCAGGGCAAGGAAAGGGTACCGGAAGGCAGTGCAAGGCAAAGCAAGGCCAGGCAAGGTTAACGGAAGGCAAGGCACGGCAAGGCAAGGCAAGGCTATGGCACGACAACGCAAGGCTAGGTAATGCACGGCAATGCAAGCAAAGGGTAACGGAAGGCAATACAAGGCAAGGCAAAGCAAGGGAAGGCAAGGGTAACGGAAGGAAAGGCAAGGGAAGGCAAAGCAAGGCAAGGCAAGGGGAACGGAAGGCACGGCAAGGTAAGGCAAGGTGAATGGAAGGCACGGCAAGGCAAGGCAAAGCTAAGGTAAGGCAACGCAAGGCAAGGAAAGGTTAAGGCAAGGCAAGCCAAGCAAGGCTAAGGCAAGTGGAGACAAGGCTAAGGCACGACAACGCACGGCCAGGCAATGCACGGCAAAGCAAGGAAAGTGTAACGGAAGGCACGGCACGGCAAGGTAAGGCAAGGTTAAGGCACGACAATGCAAGGCTAAGGCACGACAACGCAAGGCTTGGCAATGCAGGGCAAGGCAAGGAAAGGGTAACGGAAGCAAGGCAAGGCAAGGGAAAGCAATGCAATGCAAGGGGAACGAAAGGCAAGGCAAGGTAAGGCAAGGGGAATGGAAGGCACGGCAAGGAAAGGGAAGGACAAGGCAAGGAACTGCCTGGCAAGGTAAGGCTAAGGCACGATAACACAAGGCTAGGCAAGTTTAAGGCAAGGGACGCCAATCAAGGCTAAGGCAAGGGGATGCAAAGTTAAGGCAGGACAACGCAAAGCTAGGCAATGCAGGGCCAGGCAAGGAAAGGGTAATGGAAGGTAAGGCAAGGCAAGGCAAAGCAAGGCAAGGCAAGTGTAACGGAAAGCACGGCACGGCAAGGCAAGGCAAGGCTAAGGCAAGGCAACGCAAGGCTAGGGAAAGATAAGGCAAGGAAACACAAGGCTAGGCAATACACGGCAAGGCAACGGGAACGGAAGGTACGGCAAGGCAAGGCAAAGCTAAGGTAAGGAGACGCAAGGCAAGGCAAGCCAAGCAAGGCTAAGGCAAGTGGAGACAAGGCTAAGGCACTACAAAGCAAGGCTAGGCAATGCACGGCAAAGCAAGGAAAGTGTAACGGAAGGCAAGGCAAGGCAAGGCAAAGCAAGGCAAGGCAAGGGTAACGGAAGACAAGGCAAGGCAAGGCAAAGCAAGGCAAGGCAAGGGGAACGGAAGGCACGGCAAGGTAAGGTAAGGACAAGGCAATGCCCAGCCAGGAAAGGCAAGGCTAAGGCATGACAACGCAAGGCTAGGCAATGTAAAGCAAGGCAAGGAAAGGGTAACTCAAGGCAAGGCACGGCCAGACAAGGCAAGGCTAAGGCACGACAACGCAAGGCTAGGCAATGCAAGGCAAGACAACGAAAGGCTAACGGCAGGCATGGCACGGCAAGGCAAGGCAAGGCTAAGGCAAGGCAAGGAAAGGCTAGGCAATGCACGGCAAGGCAAGGAAAGGGCAACGGAAGGCAAGGCAAGGCAAAGCAAGGCAGGGAAAGGGTAACGGAAGGAAAGGCACGGTCAGGCAAGGCAAGGCTAAGGCACGACAACGCAAGGCTAAGCACTGCACCGCAAATCAAGGAAACGTTAACGGAATGCAAGGCAAGGAAAAGCAAGGCCAGGCAAGGGTAACGGAAGGCAAGGCACGGCAAGGCATGGCCAGCCAATCAAGGCTAAGGCTAGGGAAGGCAAGGCTATGGCACGACAACGCAAATCTAGGTAATGCAGGACATTGCAATGAAAGGGTAACGGAAGGCAAGGCAAGGTAAGGCAAAGCAAGGCAAGGCAATGGTAACGGAAGGCACGGCAATGGAAGGCAAGCCAATCTAGGCTAAAGCAAGGCAACGCAAGGCTATGGCACCACAAGGGAAGGCAAGGCAATGTACGACAACGCAAGGAAAGGGTAACGGAAGGCAAGGCAAGGCAAGACAAAGCAAGGCAAGGCAAGGGTAACGGAAGACACGGCAAGGTAAGGGAAGGACAAAGTAAGGCACGGCAAGGCAAGGCAAGGCAAGGAAAGGGTAACAGAAGGCAAGGAAGGCAAGGCAAAGCAAGGCAAGGCAAGGGTAACGGAAGGTCCGACAGGGTAAGGCAAGGTAAAGAAAGGCTAGGCAATACACGGCTAGGCAAGGAAAGGGTAACGGAAGGCCACGCACGGGAAGGAAAGGCAAGCCGAAGGCACGAAAACGCAAGGCTAGGCAATGCAGGGCAAGGAAAGGAAAGGGTAACGGATGGCATTGAAAGGCAAGCCAAATCAAGGCACGGCAAGTGTTACGGAAGGTATGGCACGGCAAGGTAACGCAAGGCTAAAGGAAGGCAACGCAATGCTAAGCAATGCACCGCAATGCAAGTAAAGGGTAACGGAATTCAATGCAAGGCAAAGCAAGGCAAGGCAAGGGTAACGGAAGGCACGGCAAGGTAAGGGAAGGACAATGCAAGGCACGACAAGGCAAGGCAACCCAAGGCTAAGCAATGCACAGCAGGGCAAGGAAAGGGTAACGGAAGAAAATGCCAGGCAAAGCAAAGTCAGGCAAGGGTAACGGAAGGCAAGGCACGGCAAGGCAAGGCAAGGCTAAAGCAAGTCAACGCTAGGCTAGGCAATGCACGGCAAGGCAACGAAAGTGTAACGGAAGCAAGGCAAGGCAAGGGAAAGCAAGGCAATGCAAGGGGAACGGAAGGCAAGGCAAGGCAAGGCAAAGCAACGGAAGGCAAGGGCAACGGAAGGCACGGTAATGCAAGGCAAGCCAAGCTAGGCTAAGGCAAGTCAAGGCAAGGCTATGGCACAACGGCAGGCTAGGCAATATACAACAAGGTAAGGAAAGGGTAACGGAAGGCAAGGCAAGGCAAGGCAATGCAAGGCAAGGCAAGAATAATGCAAGGCACGGCAAGGCGACGGAAGACAAGCAAGGCTAAGGAAAGGCAAGGCAAGGCTATGGCACGAGAACGCAAAGCTAGGCAATGCACGGCAAGGCAAGGAAAGTGCAACCCAAGCAAGGCAAGGCAAGGGAAAGCAATGCAATGCATGGGGAACGAAAGGCAAGGCAAGGTAAGGCAAGGGGAATGGAAGGCACGGCAAGGAAAGGGAAGGACAAGGCAAGGCACTGCCAGGCAAGGTAAGGCTAAGGCACGATAACACAAGGCTAGGCAAGTTTAAGGCAAGGGACGCCAATCAAGGCTAAGGCAAGGGGATGCAAAGCTAAGGCAGGACAACGCAAGGCTAGGCAATGCAGGGCCAGGCAAGGAAAGGGTAATGGAAGGCAAGGCAAGGCAAGGCAAAGCAAGGGAAGGCAAGGGGAACGGAAGGCAAGGCAAGGCAAGGCAAAGCAAGGCAAGGCAAGGGGAACGGAAGGTACGTCAAGGCAAGGGAAAGAAAGGCTAGGCAATGCACGGCAAGACAAGGAAAGGGTAAAGGAAGGCAAAGCACGGCAAGGCAAGGCAGGGCTAAGGAACGAAAACGCAAGGCTAGGCAATGCAGGACAAGGCAAGGAAAGGGTACCGTAAGGCACTGCAAGGCAAGGCAAAGCAAGGCAATGCAAGTGTAACGGAAGGCACGGCACGGCAAGGCAAGGCAAGGCTAAAGCCAGGCAACGCAAGGCTAGGCAATGCACTTAAAGGCACCGAAAGTGTAACGGAAGCAAGGCAAGGTAAGGGAAAGCAAGGCAATGCAATGGGAACGGAAGGCACGGCAAGGTAATCAAGGTGAATGGAAGGCAGGGCAAGGCAAGGCAAAGCTAAGGTAAGGCAACGCAAGTCAAAGAGAGGTTAAGGCAAGGCAAGCCAAGCAAGGCTAAGGCAAGGGGAGACAAGGCTAAGGCACGACAACGCAAGGCTAGGCAATGCACGGCAATGCAAGGAAAGGGTAACGGAATGCAAGGCAAGGCAAAGCAAGACAAGGCAAGGGTAAAGGAAGGCACGGCAAGGCAAGGCAAGGTGAATGGAAGGCACAGCAAGGCAAGGCAAAGCTAAAGTAAGGCAACGCAAGGCAAGGAAATGTTAAGGCAAGGCAAGCCAAGCAAGGCTAAGGCAAGTGGAGACAAGGCTAAGGCACAACCACGCACGGCCAGGCAATGCACGGCAAAGCAAGGAAAGTGTAACGGAAGTCACGGCACGGCAAGGCAAGGCAAGGTTAAGGCACGACAATGCAAGACTAAGGCACAACAACGCAAGGATTGGCAATGCAGGGCAAGGCAAGGAAAGGGTAACTCAAGGCAAGTCACGGCCTGGCAAGGCAAGGCTAAGGCACGACAACGCAAGGCTAGGCAATGCAAGGCAAGACAACGAAAGGCTAACGGAAGGCATGGCAAGGCAAGGCAAGGCAACGGCAAGGCAAGGCAAGGTTAGGCAATGCACGGCAAGGCAAGGAAAGGGCAACGGAAGGCAAGGCAAGTCAAAGCAAGGCAGGGAAAGGGTAACGGAAGGCACTGAAATGCAAGGCAAACCAAACTAGACTAAGGCAAGGCAAGGCAAGGATATGGCAGCATAACGGCCGGTAAGGCAATGTACGACAAGGCAAGGAATGGGTAACGGAAGGCAAGGCAACCAAGATAAAGCAAGGGAAGACAAGGGTAACGGAAGGTACGGCAAGGTAATGGAAGGACAAGTCAAGGCACGGCCTGTCAAGGCAAGACAAGGCTAAGGCACGACAACGCAAGGCTAGGCAATACACGGCAAGGCAAGGAAACGGTAGCGCAAGGAAAGGCACGGTCAGGCAAGGCAAGGCTAAGGCACGACAACGCAAGGCTAAGCACTGCACCGCAAATCAAGGAAACGTTAACGGAAGGCACGGCAAGGAAAAGCAATGCCAGGCAAGGGTAACGAAAGGCAAGGCACGGCAAGGCATGGCCAGCCAATCAAGGCTAAGGCTAGGGAAGGCAAGGCTATGGCACGACAACGCAAATCTAGGTAATGAAGGACATTGCAAGGAAAGGGTAACGGAAGGCAAGGCAAGGCAAGGCAAAGCAAGGGAAGGCAAGGGTAACGGAAGGCAAGGAAAGGCAAGGCAAAGCAAGGCAAGGCAATGGTAACGGAAGGCACGGCAATGGAAGGCAAGCCAATCTAGGCTAAGGCAAGGCAACGCAAGGCTATGGCACCACAACGGAAGGCAAGGCAATGTACGACAACGCAAGGAATGGGTAACGGAAGGCAAGGCAAGGCAAGACAAAGCAAGGCAAGGCAAGGGTAACGGAAGGCACGGCAAGGTAAGGGAAGGACAAAGTAAGGCACGGCAAGGCAAGGCAAGGCAAGGAAAGGGTAACAGAAGGCAAGGAAGGCAAGGCAAAGCAAGGCAAGGCAAGGGTAACGGAAGGCCCGACACGGTAAGGCAAGGTAAAGAAAGGCTAGGCAATGCACGGCTAGGCAAGGAAAGGGTAACAGAAGGCAACGCACGGCAAGGCAAGGCAAGCCGAAGGCACGAAAACGCAAGGCTAGGCAATGCAGGGCAAGGAAAGGAAAGGGTAACGGATGGCATTGCAAGGCAAGCCAAAGCAAGGCAAGGCAAGTGTTACAGAAGGTACGGCACGGCAAGGCAACGCAAGGCTAATGCAAGGCAACGCAATGCTAAGCAATGCACCGCAATGCAAGTAAAGGGTAAGGGAATTCAATGAAAGGCAAAGCAAGGCAAGGCAAGGGTAACGGAAGGCACGGCAAGGTAAGGGAAGGACAATGCAAGGCACGACAAGGCAAGGCAACCCAAGGCTAAGCAATGCACAGCAGGGCAAGGAAAGGGTAAAGGAAGAAAATGCCAGGCAAAGCAAAGCCAGGCAAGGGTAACGGAAGGCAAGGCACGGCAAGGCAAGGCCAGCCAATCAAGGCTAAGGCTAGGGAAGGCAAGGCTATGGCACGACAACGCAAATCTAGGTAATGCAGGACATTGCAAGGAAAGGGTAACGGAAGGCAAGGCAAGGCAAGGCAAAGCAAGGGAAGGCAAGGGTAACGGAAGGCAAGGAAAGGCAAGGCAAAGCAAGGCAAGGCAATGGTAACGGAAGGCACGGCAATGGAAGGCAAGCCAATCTAGGCTAAGGCAAGGCAACGCAAGGCTATGGCACCACAACGGAAGGCAAGGCAATGTACGACAACGCAAGGAATGGGTAACGGAAGGCAAGGCAAGGCAAGACAAAGCAAGGCAAGGCAAGGGTAACGGAAGGCACGGCAAGGTAAGGGAAGTACAAAGTAAGGCACGGCAAGGCAAGGCAAGGCAAGGAAAGTGTAACAGAAGGCAAGGCAAGGCAAGGCAAAGCAAGGCAAGGCAAGGGTAACGGAAGGTCCGACACGGTAAGGCAAGGTAAAGAAAGGCTAGGCAATGCACGGCTAGGCAAGGAAAGGGTAACGGAAGGCAACGCACGGGAAGGCAAGGCAAGCCGAAGGCACGAAAACGCAAGGCTAGGCAATGCAGGGCAAGGAAAGGAAAGGGTAACGGATGGCATTGCAAGGCAAGCCAAAGCAAGGCAAGGCAAGTGTTACGGAAGGTACGGCACGGCAAGGCAACGCAAGGCTAATGCAAGGCAACGCAATGCTAAGCAATGCACCGCAATGCAAGTAAAGGGTAAGGGAATTCAATTTAAGGCAAAGCAAGGCAAGGCAAGGGTAACGGAAGGCACGGCAAGGTAAGGGAAGGACAATGCAAGGCACGACAAGGCAAGGCAACCCAAGGCTAAGCAATGCACAGCAGGGCAAGGAAAGGGTAACGGAAGAAAATGCCAGGCAAAGCAAGGCCAGGCAAGGGTAACGGAAGGCAAGGCACGGCAAGGCAAGGCTAAAGCAAGGCAACGCTAGGCTAGGCAATGCACGGCAAGGCAACGAAAGTGTAACGGAAGCAAGGCAAGGCAAGGGAAAGCAAGGCAATGCAAGGGGAACGGAAGACAAGGCAAGGCAAGGGAAGGACAAGGCAAGGCAAGGCCAGGCAAGGTAACGCTAAGGCACGATAACACAAGGCTAGGCTAAGGCAAGGGGAGGGAAAGATAAGGCAGGAGAACGCAAGGCTAGGCAATGCCCGCAAATGCAAGGAAAGCGTAAGGGAATGCAATGCACGGCAAGGCAACGAAAGTGTAATTGAAACAAGGCAAGGCAAGGAAAGCAAGGCAATGCAAGGGGAACGGGAGGCAAGGCAAGGCAAGGCAAAGCAAGGGAAGGCAAGGGCAACGGAAGGCACGGTAATGCAAGGCAAGCCAAGCTAGGCTAAGGCAAGTCAAGGCAAGGCTATGGCACAACGGAAGGCTAGGCAATATACAACAAGGTAAGCAAAGGGTAACGGAAGGCAAGGCAAGGCAAGGCAATGCAAGGCAAGGCAAGAGTAACGCAAGCCACGGCAAGGCCACGGAAGACAAGCAAGGCTAAGGAAAGGCAAGGCAATTCTATGGCACGAGAACGCAAAGCTAGGCAATGCACGGCAAGGCAAGGAAAGGGTAACCCAAGCAAGGCAAGGCAAGGGAAAGCAATGCAATGCAAGGGGAACGAAAGGCAAGGCAAGGTAAGGCAAGAGGAATGGAAGGCACGGCAAGGAAAGGGAAGGACAAGGCAAGGCACTGCCAGGCAAGGTAAGGCTAAGGCACGATAACACAAGGCTAGGCAAGTTTAAGGCAAGGGACGCCAATCAAGGCTAAGGCAAGGGGATGCAAAGCTAAGGCAGGACAACGCAAGGCTAGGCAATGCAGGGCCAGGCAAGGAAAGGGTAATGGAAGGCAAGGCAAGGCAAGGCAAAGCAAGGCAAGGCAAGTGTAACGGAAAGCACGGCACGGCAAAGCAAGGCAAGGCTAAGGTAAGGCAACGCAAGGCTAGGGAAAGATAAGGCAAGGAAACACAAGGCAAAGCAATGCACGGCAAGGCAAGGGGAACGGAAAGTACGGCAAGGCAAGGCAAAGCTAAGGGAAGGCAACGCAAGGCAAGGCAAGCCAAGCAAGGCTAAGGCAAGTGGAGACAAGGCTAAGGCACTACAAAGCAAGGCAATGCAATGCACGGCAAAGCAAGGAAAGTGTAACGGAAGGCAAGGCAAGGCAAGGCAAAGCAAGGCAAGGCAAGGGTAACGGAAGACAAGGCAAGGCAAGGCAAAGCAAGGCAAGGCAAGGGGAACGGAAGGCACGGAAAGGTAAGGTAAGGACAAGGCAAGGCCCAGCAAGGCAAGGCAAGGCTAAGACATGACAACACAAGGCTAGGCAATGCAAAGCAAGGCAAGGAAAGTGTAAGGGAATGCAAGGCACGGCAAGGCAAGGCAAGTCTAAGTCAAGGCAACGCAAGGCTAAGCAATGCACCGCAAGGCAAGGAAAGGGTAACGGAAGGCAATGGAAGGCAAAGCAAGGCCAGGCAATGGTAACGGAAGTCACGGGAAGGTAAGGCAAGGCAAGGCTAAGACAAGGCAACGCAAGGCTAAGCAATGCACCGCAAGGCAACGAAAGGCTAACGGAAGGCATAGCACGGCAAGGCAAGGCACGACTAAGCAAGGCAACGCAAGGCTACGCAATGCACGGCAAGGCAAAGAAAGGGCAACGGAAGGCCAGCCAAGGCAAGGCAAAGCAAGGCAAGGCAAGGATAACGGAAGGCACGGCAATGCAAGGCAAACCAAGCTAGGCTAAGTGAAGGCAAGGCAACTCTATGGCACCACAACGGAAGGCAAGGCAATGTACGACAAGGCAAGGAATGGGTAACGGAAGGCAAGGCAAGGCAAGACAAAGCAAGGCATGGCAAGGGTAACGGAAGGCACGGCAAAGTAAGGGAAGTACAAGGCAAGGCACGGCCAGCAAGGCAAGGCAAGGCTAAGTCACGACAAAGCAAGGCTAGGTAATGCACGGCAATGCAAGGAAAGGGTAACGGAATTCAATGCAAGGCAAAGCAAGGCCAGGCAAAAGTAATGGAATTTACGGCAAGGGAAGGCAAGGGTAACAGAAGGCAAGGGAAAGCACTGCAAAGTAAGGCAAGGCAAGGGTAACGGAAGGCACGGCAAGGTAAGGGAAGGACAATGCAAGGCACGACAAGGCAAGGCAACTCAAGGCTAAGCAATGCACCACAGGGCAAGGAAAGGGTAACAGAAGGGAATGCAAGGCAAAGCAAGGGCAGGCAAGGGTAACGGAAGGCAAGGCACGGCAAGGCAAGGCAAGGCTATGGCACGACAACGCACGGCTAGGTAATGCACGGCAATGCAAGGAAAGGGTAACGGAAGGCAAGGCAAGGCAAGGCAAAGCAAGGGAAGGCAAGGGGAACGGAAGGCAAGGCAAGGCAAGGCAAAGCAAGGCAAGGCAAGGGGAACGGAAGGTACGTGAAGGCAAAGGAAAGAAAGGCTAGGCAATGCACGGCAAGACAAGGAAAGGGTAAAGGAAGGCAAAGCACGGCAAGGCAAGGCAGGGCTAAGGCACGAAAACGCAAGTCTAGGCAATGCAGGACAAGGCAAGGAAAGGGTACCGTAAGGCACTGCAAGGCAAGGCAAAGCAAGGCAAGGCAAGGGTAACGGAAGGCACGGCAAGGTAAGGGAAGGACAATGCAAGGCACGACAAGTCAAGGCAACCCAAGGCTAAGCAATGCACAGCAGGGCAAGGAAAGGGTAACGGAAGAAAATGCCAGGCAAAGAAAGGCAATGCAAGTGTAACGGAAGGCACGGCACGGCAAGGCAAGGCAAGGCTAAAGCGAAGGAAACGCAAGGCTAGGCAATGCACTTAAAGGCACCGAAAGTGTAACGGACGCAAGGCAAGGTAAGGGAAAGCAAGGCAATGCAATGGGAACGGAAGGCACGGCAAGGTAAGACAAGGTGAATGGAAGGCAGGGCAAGGCAAGGCAAAGCTAAGGTAAGGCAACGCAAGCCAAAGAAGGTTAAGGCAAGGCAATCCAAACAAGGCTAAGGCAAGGGGAGACAAGGCTAAGGCACGACAACGCAAGGCTAGGCAATGCACGGCAATGCAAGGAAAGGGTAACGGAATGCAATGCAAGGCAAAGCAAGACAAGGCAAGGGTAAAGGAAGGCACGGCAAGGTAAGGCAAGGGGAACGGAAGGTACGGCAAAGCAAGGCAAGGCTAAGGTAAGGCTATGCAAGGCAAGGCAAGGTTAATTCAAGGCAAGCCAAGCAAGTCTAAGGCAAGTGGAGACAAGGCTAAGGCACGACAACTAAAGGTTAGGCAGTGCATGGCAAAGCACGGAAAGTGTAACGGAAGGCACGGCAGGGCAAGGCAAGGCAAGGTTAAGGCACGACAATGCAAGGCTAAAGCACAACAACGCAAGGCTTGGCAATGCAGGGCAAGGCAAGGAAAGGGTAAAGGAAGGAAAGGGAAGGCAATGCAAAGCAAGGCAAGGCAAGAGTAACGGAAGGCACGGCACGGCAATGCAAGGCAAGGCTTATGCAACGCAACGCAAGGCTAGGCAATGAAAGGCAAGGCAAGGAAAGTTTCACGGACGCAAGGCACGGCAAGGTCAAGAAAGCGAAGGCAAGGGTAACGCAAGGCAAGGCAAGGCAATGCAAATCAAGGCAAGGCAAGGGGAACGGAAGGCACGGAAAGGCAAGGCAAGCCAGGCTAGGCTAAGGCAAGGCAAGGCAAGACTATGGCACGACAACGGACGGCTAGGAAATGCACGCCAAGGCAAGGAAAGTGTAACGGAAAGCAAGGCACGGCACGTCCAGGCAAGGCTAAGGCAAGGCAACGCAAGGCAAGGAAAGGTTAACGGAAGGCAAGGCAAGGCAAAGCAAGGCCAGGCAAGGGTAACGGAAGGCAAGGAACGGCAAGGCAAGGCCAGCAAATCAAGGCTAAGGAAAGGGAAGGCAAGGCTATGGCACGACAACGCACGTCTAGGTAATGCTCGGCAATGCAAGGAAAGGGTAACGGAAGGCAAGGCAAGGCAAGGCAAAGCAAGGCAAGGCAAGTGTTACGGAAGGCACGGCACGGCAAGGCAACGCAAGGCTAAAGCAAGGCAACGCAAGGCTAAGCAATGCACCGCAATGCAAGGAAACGTTAACGGAATGTAAGGCAAGGAAAAGCAAGGCCAGGCAAGGGTAACGGAAGGCAAGGCAAGGCAAGGCAAGGCATGGCCAGCCAATCAAGGCTAATGCTAGGGAAGGCAAGGCTATGGCACGACAACGCAAATCTAGGTAAAGCAGGACATTGCAAGGAAAGGGTAACGGAAGGCAAGGCAAGGCAAGGCAAAGTAAGGGAAGGCAAGGGTAACGGAAGGCACGGCACGGCAAGGCAACGCAAGGCTAAAGCAAGGCAACGCAAGGCTAAGCAATGCACCGCAATGCAAGTAAAGGGTAACGGAATTCAATGCAAGGCAAAGCAAGGCCAGGCAAAGGTAATGGAAGTTACAGCAAGGGAAGGCAAGGGTAACAGAAGGCAAGGGAAAGCACTGCAAAGCAAGGCAAGTCAAGGGTAACGGAAGGCTCGGCAAGGCAAGGGAAGGACAATGCAAGGCACGACAAGGCAAGGCAACCCAAGGCATGGCACGGCAAGGCAAGGCAAGGCTAAGGCAAGGCAACGCAAGGCTAGGCAATGCACGGCAAGGCAAGGAAAGGGCAACGGAAGGCAAGGCAAGGCAAGGCAAAGCAAGGCAGGGAAAGGGTAACGGAAGGCACTGAAATGCAAGGCAAACCAAACTAGACTAAGGCAAGGCAAGGCAAGGATATGGCAGCATAACGGAAGGTAAGGCAATGTACGACAAGGCAAGGAATGGGTAACGGAAGGCAAGGCAACCAAGATAAAGCAAGGGAAGACAACGGTAACGGAATGTACGGCAAGGTAAGGGAAGGACAAGGCAAGGCACGGCAAGTCAAGGCAAGACAAGGCTAAGGCACGACAACGCAAGGCTAAGAAATGCACCGCAAGGCAAGGAAACGTTAACGGAAGGCAAGGCAAGGAAAAGCAAGGCCAGGCAAGGGTAACGGAAGGCAAGGCACGGCAAGGCATGGCCAGCCAATCAAGGCTAATGATAGGGAAGGCAAGGCTATGGCACGACAACGCAAATCTAGGTAATGCAGGACATTGCAAGGAAAGGGTAACGGAAGGCAGGGCAAAGCAAGGGAAGGCAAGGGTAACGGAAGGGAAGGAAAGGCAAGGCAAAGCAAGGCAAGGCAAGGGTAACGGAAGGCACGGCAATGGAAGGCAAGCCAATCTAGGCTAAGGCAAGGCAACGCAAGGCTATGGCACCACAACGGAAGGCAAGGCAATGTACGACAACGCAAGGAATGGGTAACGGAAGGCAAGGCAAGGCAAGACAAAGCAAGGCAAGGCAAGGGTAACGGATGGCACGGCAAGGTAAGGGAAGTACAAAGTAAGGCACGGCAAGGCAAGGCAAGGCAAAGAAAGGGTAACAGAAGGCAAGGAAGGCAAGGCAAAGCAAGGCAAGGCAAGGCTAACGGAAGGCCCGACACGGTGAGGCAAGGTAAAGAAAGGCTAGGCAATGCACGGCTAGGCAAGGAAAGGGTAACGGAAGGCAACGCACGGCAAGGCAAGGCAAGACGAAGGCACGAAAACGCAAGGCTAGGCAATGCAGGGCAAGGCAAGGAAAGGGTAACGGATGGCATTGCAAGGCAAGGTTATGGCACGACAACGCAAGGCTAAGGCACGACAACGCAAGGCTTGGCAATGCAGGGCAAGGCAAGGAAAGTGTAACGGAAGGAAAGGCAAGGCAAGGCAAAGCAAGGCAACGCAAGGGGAATGGAAGGCACGGAAAGGTAAGGTAAGGACAAGGCAAGGCCCAGCAAGGCAAGGCAAGGCTAAGGCATGACAACGCAAGGCTAGGCAATGCAAAGCAAGGCAAGGAAAGGGTAACTCAAGGCAAGGCACGGCCAGGCAAGGCAAGGCTAAGGCACGACAACACAAGGCTAGGCAATGCAAGGCAAGGCAACGAAAGGCTAACGGAAGGCATGGCACGGCAAGGCAAGGCAAGGCTAAGGCAAGGCAACGCAAGGCTAGGAAATGCACGGCAAGGCAAGGAAAGGGCAACGGAAGGCAAGGCAAGGCAAGGCAAAGCAAGGCAGGGAAAGGGTAACGGAAGGCACTGAAATGCAAGGCAAACCAAACTAGACTAAGGCAAGGCAAGGCAAGGATATGGCATCATAACGGAAGGTAAGGCAATGTAGGACAAGGCAAGGAATGGGTAACAGAAGGCAAGACACCCAAGATAAAGTAAGGGAAGACAAGGGTAACGGAAGGTACGGCAAGGTAAGGGAAGGACAAGGCAAGGCACGGCAAGTCAAGGCAAGACAAGGCTAAGGCACGACAACGCAAGGCTAAGAAATGCACCGCAAGGCAAGGAAACGTTAACGGAAGGCAAGGCAAGGAAAAGCAAGGCCAGGCAAGGGTAACGGAAGGCAAGGCACGGCAAAGCATGGCCAGCCAATCAAGGCTAATGCTAGGGAAGGCAAGGCTATGGCACGACAACACAAATCTAGGTAATGCAGGACATTGCAAGGAAAGGGTAACGGAAGTCAAGGCAAAGCAAGGGAAGGCAAGGGTAACGGAAGGCAAGGAAAGGCAAGGCAAAGCAAGGCAAGGCAAGGGTAACGGAAGGCACGGCAATGGAAGGCAAGCCAATCTAGGCTAAGGCAAGGCAACGCAAGGCTATGGCACCACAACGGAAGGCAAAGCAATGTACGACAACGCAAGGAATGGGTAACGGAAGGCAAGGCAAGGCAAGACAAACCTAGGGAAGGCAAGGGTAACGGAAGGCACGGCAAAGTAAGGGAAGTTCAAAGTAAGGCACGGCAAGGCAAGGCAAGGCAAGGAAATGGTAACAGAAGGCAAGGAAGGCAAGGCAAAGCAAGGCAAGGCAAGGGTAACGGAAGGCCCGACACGGTAAGGCAAGGGAAAGAAAGGCTAGGCAATGCACGGCTAGGCAAGGAAAGGGTAACGGAAGGCAACGCACGGCAAGGCAAGGCAAGCCGAAGGCACGAAAACGCAAGGCTAGGCAATGCAGGGCAAGGCAAGGAAAGGGTAACGGATTGCATTGCAAGGCAAGGCAAAGCAAGGGAAGGCAAGTGTAACGGAAGGCACGGCACCACAAGGCAACGCAAGGCTAAAGCAAGGCAACGCAAGGCTAAGCAATGCACCGCAATGCAAGTAAAGGGTAACGGAATTCAATGCAAGGCATAGCAAGGCCAGGCAAATGTAATGAAAGTTACGGCAAGGGAAGGCAAGGGTAACAGAAGGCAAGGGAAAGCACTGCAAAGGAAGGCAAGGCAAGGGTAACGGAAGGCATGGCAAGGTAAGGGAAGGACAATGCAAGGCACGACAAGGCAAGGCAACCCAAGGCTAAGCAATGCACAGCAGAGCAAGGAAATGGTAACGGAAGAAAATGCCAGGCAAAGCAAGGCCAGGCAAGGGTAACGGAAGGCAAGGCACGGCAAGGCAAGGCAAGGCTAAACAAGGCAAGGCAAGGCTAGGCAATGCACGGCAAGGCAACGAAAGTGTAACGGAAGCAAGGCAAGGCAAGGGAAAGCAAGGCAATGCAAGGGGAACGGAAGGCAAGGCAAGGGAAGGACAAGGCAAGGCAAGGCCAGGCAAGGTAACGCTAAGGCACGATAACACAAGGCTAGGCTAAGGCAAGGGGAGGGAAAGATAAGGCAGGAGAACGCAAGGCTAGGCAATGCACGCAAACGCAAGGAAAGCGTAAGGGAATGCAATGCACGGCAAGGCAACGAAAGTGTAACGGAAACAAGGCAAGGCAAGGGAAAGCAAGGCAATGCAAGGGGAACGGAAGGCAAGGCAAGGCCAGGGAAGGACAAGGCAAGGCAAGGCCAGGCAAGGTAACGCTAAGGCACGATAACACAAGGCTAGTCTAAGGCAAGGGGAGGGAAATATTAGGCAGGAGAACGCAAGGCTAGGCAATGCACGCAAACGCAAGGAAAGTGTAAGGGAATGCAAGGCACGGCAAGGCAAGGCAAGTCTAAGTCAAGGCAACGCAAGGCTAAGCAATGCACCGCAAGGCAAGGAAAGGGTAACGGAAGGCAATGGAAGGCAAAGCAAGGCCAGGCAAGGGTAACGGAAGTCACGGGAAGGTAAGGCAAGGCAAGGCTAAGACAAGGCAACGCAAGGCTAAGCAATGCACCGCAAGGCAACGAAAGGCTAACGGAAGGCATAGCACGGCAAGGCAAGGCACGACTAAGCAAGGCAACGCAAGGCTACGCAATGCACGGCAAGGCAAAGAAAGGGCAACGGAAGGCCAGCCAAGGCAAGGCAAAGCAAGGTAAGGCAAGGATAACGGAAGGCAGGGCAATGCAAGGCAAACCAAGCTAGGCTAAGTCAAGGCAAGGCAACTCTATGGCACCACAACGGAAGGCAAGGCAATGTACGACAAGGCAAGGAATGGGTAACGGAAGGCAAGGCAAGGCAAGACAAAGCAAGGCATGGCAAGGGTAACGGAAGGCACGGCAAAGTAAGGGAAGTACAAGGCAAGGCACGGCCAGCAAGGCAAGGCAAGGCTAAGTCACGACAAAGCAAGGCTAGGTAATGCACGGCAATGCAAGGAAAGGGTAACGGAATTCAATGCAAGGCAAAGCAAGGCCAGGCAAAAGTAATGGAATTTACGGCAAGGGAAGGCAAGGGTAACAGAAGGCAAGGGAAAGCACTGCAAAGTAAGGCAAGGCAAGGGTAACGGAAGGCACGGCAAGGTAAGGGAAGGACAATGCAAGGCACGACAAGGCAAGGCAACTCAAGGCTAAGCAATGCACCACAGGGCAAGGAAAGGGTAACAGAAGGGAATGCAAGGCAAAGCAAGGGCAGGCAAGGGTAACGGAAGGCAAGGCACGGCAAGGCAAGGCAAGGCTATGGCACGACAACGCACGGCTAGGTAATGCACGGCAATGCAAGGAAAGGGTAACGGAAGGCAAGGCAAGGCAAGGCAAAGCAAGGGAAGGCAAGGGGAACGGAAGGCAAGGCAAGGCAAGGCAAAGCAAGGCAAGGCAAGGGGAACGGAAGGTACGTGAAGGCAAAGGAAAGAAAGGCTAGGCAATGCACGGCAAGACAAGGAAAGGGTAAAGGAAGGCAAAGCACGGCAAGGCAAGGCAGGGCTAAGGCACGAAAACGCAAGTCTAGGCAATGCAGGACAAGGCAAGGAAAGGGTACCGTAAGGCACTGCAAGGCAAGGCAAAGCAAGGCAAGGCAAGGGTAACGGAAGGCACGGCAAGGTAAGGGAAGGACAATGCAAGGCACGACAAGTCAAGGCAACCCAAGGCTAAGCAATGCACAGCAGGGCAAGGAAAGGGTAACGGAAGAAAATGCCAGGCAAAGAAAGGCAATGCAAGTGTAACGGAAGGCACGGCACGGCAAGGCAAGGCAAGGCTAAAGCCAAGGAAACGCAAGGCTAGGCAATGCACTTAAAGGCACCGAAAGTGTTACGGACGCAAGGCAAGGTAAGGGAAAGCAAGGCAATGCAATGGGAACGGAAGGCACGGCAAGGTAAGACAAGGTGAATGGAAGGCAGGGCAAGGCAAGGCAAAGCTAAGGTAAGGCAACGCAAGCCAAAGAGAGGTTAAGGCAAGGCAAGCCAAGCAAGGCTAAGGCAAGGGGAGACAAGGCTAAGGCACGACAACGCAAGGCTAGGCAATGCACGGCAATGCAAGGAAAGGGTAACGGAATGCAATGCAAGGCAAGGCAAAGCAATGCAAGGCAAGGGGAACTGAAGGCACGGCAAGGTAAGGCAAGGTGAATGGAAGGCACGGCAAGGCAAGGCAAAGCTAAAGTAAGGCAACGCAAGGCAAGCAAAGGTTAAGGCAAGGCAAGCCAAGCAAGTCTAAGGCAAGTGGAGACAAGGCTAAGGCACGACAACGCACGGCCAGGCAATGCACGGCAAAGCAAGGAAAGTGTAACGGAAGGCACGGCAGGGCAAGGCAAGGCAAGGTTAAGGCACGACAATGCAAGGCTAAAGCACAACAACGCAAGGCTTGGCAATGCAGGGCAAGGCAAGGAAAGGGTAAAGGAAGGAAAGGCAAGGCAATGCAAAGCAAGGCAAGGCAAGAGTAACGGAAGGCACGGCACGGCAATGCAAGGCAAGGCTTATGCAACGCAACGCAAGGCTAGGCAATGAAAGGCAAGGAAAGGAAAGTTTCACGGACGCAAGGCACGGCAAGGTCAAGAAAGCGAAGGCAAGGGTAACGCAAGGCAAGGCAAGGCAATGCAAATCAAGGCAAGGCAAGGGGAACGGAAGGCACGGAAAGGCAAGGCAAGCCAGGCTAGGCTAAGGTAAGGCAAGGCAAGACTATGGCACGACAACGGACGGCTAGGAAATGCACGCCAAGGCAAGGAAAGTGTAACGGAAAGCAAGGCACGGCACGTCCAGGCAAGGCTAAGGCAAGGCAACGCAAGGCAAGGAAAGGTTAACGGAAGGCAAGGCAAGGCAAAGGAAGGCCAGGCAAGGGTAACGGAAGGCAAGGAACGGCAAGGCAAGGCCAGCAAATCAAGGCTAAGGAAAGGGAAGGCAAGGCTATGGCACGACAACGCACGTCTAGGTAATGCTCGGCAATGCAAGGAAAGGGTAACGGAAGGCAAGGCAAGGCAAGGCAAAGCAAGGCAAGGCAAGTGTTACGGAAGGCACGGCACGGCAAGGCAACGCAAGGCTAAAGCAAGGCAACGCAAGGCTAAGCAATGCACCGCAATGCAAGTAAAGGGTAACGGAATTCAATGCAAGGCAAAGCAAGGCCAGGCAAAGGTAATGGAAGTTACGGCAAGGGAAGGCAAGGGTAACAGAAGGCAAGGGAAAGCACTGCAAAGCAAGGCAAGTCAAGGGTAACGGAAGGCTCGGCAAGGCAAGGGAAGGACAATGCAAGGCACGACAAGGCAAGGCAACCCAAGGCATGGCACGGCAAGGCAAGGCAAGGCTAAGGCAAGGCAACGCAAGGCTAGGCAATGGACGGCAAGGCAAGGAACGGGCAACGGAAGGCAAGGCAAGGCAAGGCAAAGCAAGGCAGGGAAAGGATAACGGAAGGCACTGAAATGCAAGGCAAACCAAACTAGACTAAGGCAAAGCAAGGCAAGGATATGGCAGCATAACGGAAGGTAAGGCAATGTACGAAAAGGCAAGGAATGGGTAACGGAAGGCAAGGCAACCAAGATAAAGCAAGGGAAGACAAGGGTAACGGAATGTACGGCAAGGTAAGGGAAGGACAAGGCAAGGCACGGCAAGTCAAGGCAAGACAAGGCTAAGGCACGACAACGCAAGGCTAAGAAATGCACCGCAAGGCAAGGAAACGTTAACGGAAGGCAAGGCAAGGAAAAGCAAGGCCAGGCAAGGGTAACGGAAGGCAAGGCACGGCAAGGCATGGCCAGCCAATCAAGGCTAATGATAGGGAAGGCAAGGCTATGGCACGACAACGCAAATCTAGGTAATGCAGGACATTGCAAGGAAAGGGTAACGGAAGGCAGGGCAAAGCAAGGGAAGGCAAGGGTAACGGAAGGGAAGGAAAGGCAAGGCAAAGCAAGGCAAGGCAAGGGTAACGGAAGGCACGGCAATGGAAGGCAAGCCAATCTAGGCTAAGGCAAGGCAACGCAAGGCTATGGCACCACAACGGAAGGCAAGGCAATGTACGACAACGCAAGGAATGGGTAACGGAAGGCAAGGCAAGGCAAGACAAAGCAAGGCAAGGCAAGGGTAACGGATGGCACGGCAAGGTAAGGGAAGTACAAAGTAAGGCACGGCAAGGCAAGGCAAGGCAAGGAAAGGGTAACAGAAGGCAAGGAAGGCAAGGCAAAGCAAGGCAAGGCAAGGCTAACGGAAGGCCCGACACGGTGAGGCAAGGTAAAGAAAGGCTAGGCAATGCACGGCTAGGCAAGGAAAGGGTAACGGAAGGCAACGCACGGCAAGGCAAGGCAAGACGAAGGCACGAAAACGCAAGGCTAGGCAATGCAGGGCAAGGAAAGGAAAGGGTAACGGATGGCATTGCAAGGCAAGGTTATGGCACGACAACGCAAGGCTAAGGCACGACAACGCACGGCCAGGCAATGCACGGCAAAGCAAGGAAAGTGTAATGGAAGGAACGGCACGGCAAGGCAAGGCAAGGCTAAGGCACGACAACGCAAGGCTAAGGCACGACAACGCAAGGCTTGGCAATGCAGGGCAAGGCAAGGAAAGGGAAACGGAAGGAAAGGCACGGCAATGCAAAGCAAGGCAAGGCAAGAGTAACGGAAGGCACGGCACGGCAATGCAAGGCAAGGCTTATGCAACGCAACGCAAGGCTAGGCAATGAACGGCAAGGCAAGGAAAGTTTCACGGACGCAGGGCACGGCAAGGTCAAGAAAGCGAAGGCAAGGGTAACGCAAGGCAAGGCAAGGCAATGCAAATCAAGGCAAGGCAAGCGGAACGGAAGGCACTGAAAGGCAAGGCAAGCCAGGCTAGGCTAAGGCAAGGCAAGGCAAGACCATGGTACGACAACGGACGGTTAGGAATTGCACGCCAAGGCAAGGAAAGTGTAATGGAAAGCAAGGCACGGCACGTCCAGGCAAGGCTAAGGGAAGGCAACGCAAGGCAAGGAAAGGTTAACGGAAGTCAAGGCAAGGCAAAGCAAGGCCAGGCAAGGGTAACGGAAGGCAAGGCACGGCAAGGCAAGGCCAGCCAATCAAGGCTAAGGAAAGGGAAGGCAAGGCTATGGCACGACAACGCACGTCTAGGTAATGCTCGGCAATGCAAGGAAAGGGTAGCGGAAGCAAGGCAAGGCAAGGGAAAGCAATGCAATGCAAGGGGAACGAAAGGCAAGGCAAGCTAAGGCAAGGGGAATGGAAGGCACGGCAAGGAAAGGGAAGGACAAGGCAAGGCACTGCCAGGCAAGGTTAGGCTAAGGCACGATAACACAAGGCTAGGCAAGTTTAAGGCAAGGGACGCCAATCAAGGCTAAGGCAAGGGGATGCAAAGCTAAGGCAGGACAACGCAAGGCTAGGCAATGCAGGGCCAGGCAAGGAAAGGGTAATGGAAGGCAAGGCCAGGCAAGTTAAAGCAAGGCAAGGCAAGTGTAACGGAAAGCACGGCACGGCAAGGCAAGGCAAGGCTAACGCAAGGCAACGCAAGGCTAGGGAAAGATAAGGCAAGGAAACACAAGGCTAGGCAATGCACGGCAAGGCAAGGGGAACGGAAGGTACGGCAAGGCAAGGCAAAGCTAAGGTAAGGCAACGCAAGGCAAGGCAAGCCAAGCAAGGCTAAGGCAATTGGAGACAAGGCTAAGGCACTACAAAGCAAGACTTGGCAATGCACGGCAAAGCAAGGAAAGTGTAACGGAAGGCAAGGCAAGGCAAGGCAAAGCAAGGCAAGGCAAGGGTAACGGAAGACAAGGCAAGGCAAGGCAAAGCAAGGCAAGGCAAGGGGAACGGAAGGCACGGCAAGGTAAGGTAAGGACAAGGCAAGGCCCAGCAAGGCAAGGCAAGGCTAAGGCATGACAACGCAAGGCTAGGCAATGCAAAGCAAGGCAAGGAAAGGGTAACTCAAGGCAAGGCACGGCCAGGCAATGCAAGGCTAAGGCAAGGCAACGCAAGGCTAGGCAATGCACGGCAAGGCAAGGAAAGGGCAACGGAAGGCAAGGCAAGGCAAGGCAAAGCAAGGCAGGGAAAGGGTAACGGAAGGCACTGAAATGCAAGGCAAACCAACCTAGAATAAGGCAAGGCAAGGCAAGGATATGGCAGCATAACGGAAGGTAAGGCAATGTACGACAAGGCAAGGAATGGGTAACGGAAGGCAAGGCAACCAAGATAAAGCAAGGGAAGACAAGGGTAACGGAAGGTACGGCAAGGTAAGGGAAGGACAAGGCAAGGCACGGCAAGTCAAGGCAAGACAAGGCTAAGGCACGACAACGCAAGGCTAAGAAATGCACCGCAAGGCAAGGAAACGTTAACGGAAGGCAAGGCAAGGAAAAGCAAGGCCAGGCAAGGGTAACGGAAGGCAAGGCACGGCAAGGCATGGCCAGCCAATCAAGGCTAATGCTAGGGAAGGCAAGGCTATGGCACGACAACGCAAATCTAGGTAATGCAGGACATTGCAAGGAAAGGGTAACGGAAGGCAAGGCAAAGCAAGGGAAGGCAAGGGTAACGGAAGGCAAGGAAAGGCAAGGCAAAGCAAGGCAAGGCAAGGGTAACGGAAGGCACGGCAATGGAAGGCAAGCCAATCTAGGCTAAGGCAAGGCAACGCAAGGCTATGGCACCACAACGGAAGGCAAGGTAATGTACGACAACGCAAGGAATGGGTAACGGAAAGCAAGGCAAGGCAAGACAAAGCAAGGCAAGGCAAGGGTAACGGAAGGCACGGCAAGGTAAGGGAAGTACAAAGTAAGGCACGGCAAGGCAAGGCAAGGCAAGGAAAGGGTAACAGAAGGCAAGGAAGGCAAGGCAAAGCAAGGCAAGGCAAGGCTAACGGAAGGCCCGACACGGTGAGGCAAGGTATAGAAAGGCTAGGCAATGCACGGCTAGGCAAGGAAAGGGTAACGGAAGGCAACGCACGGCAAGGCAAGGGAAGACGAAGGCACGAAAACGCAAGGCTAGGCAATGCAGGGCAAGGCAAAGAAAGGGCAACAGATGGCATTGCAAGGCAAGGGAAAGCAAGGCAAGGCAAGTGTTACGGAATGCACGGCACGGCAAGGCAACGCAAGGCTAAAGCAAGGCAACGCAAGGCTAAGCAATGCACCGCAATGCAAGTAAAGGGTAACGGAATTCAATGCAAGGCAAAGCAAGGCCAGGCAAAGGTAATGGAAGTTACGGTAAGGGAAGGCAAGGGTAACAGAAGGCAAGGGAAAGCACTGCAAAGCAAGGCAAGGCAAGGGTAACGGAAGGCACGGCAAGGTAAGGGAAGGACAATGCAAGGCACGACAAGGCAAGGCAAACCAAGGCTAAACAATGCACAGCAGGGCAAGGAAAGGGTAACGGAAGAAAATGCAAGGCAAAGCAAGGCCAGCCAAGGGTAACGGAAGGCAAGGCACGGCAAGGCAAGGCAAGGCTATGGCACGACAACGCACGGCTAGGTAATGCACGGCAATGCAAGGAAAGGGTAACGGAAGGCAAGGCAATGCAAAGCAAGGGAAGGCAAGGGTAACGGAAGGCAAGGGAATGCAAGGCAAAGCAAGGCAATGCAAGGGGAACGGAAGGTACGTCAAGGCAAGGGAAAGAAAGGCTAGGCAATGCACGGCAAGACAAGGAAAGGGTAAAGGAAGGCAAAGCACGGCAAGGCAAGGCAGGGCTAAGGCACGAAAACGCAAGGCTAGGCAATGCAGGACAAGGCAAGGAAAGGGTAACGTAAGGCACTGCAAGGCAAGGCAAAGCAAGGCAATGCAAGTGTAACGGAAGGCACGGCACGGCAAGGCAAGGCAAGGCTAAAGCAAGGCAACGCAAGGCTAGGCAATGCACTTAAAGGCACCGAAAGTGTAACGGAAGCAAGGCAAGGTAAGGGAAAGCAAGGCAATGCAATGGGAACGGAAGGCACGGCAAGGTAAGGCAAGGTGAATGGAAGGCAGGGCAAGGCAAGGCAAAGCTAAGGTAAGGCAACGCAAGTCAAAGAGAGGTTAAAGCAAGGCAAGCCAAGCAAGGCTAAGGAAAGTGGAGACAAGGCTAAGGCACGACAACGCAATGCTAGGCAATGCAGGGCAAGGCAAGGAAAGTGTAACGGAAGGAAAGGCAAGGCAAGGCAAAGCAAGGCAACGCAAGGGGAATGGAAGGCACGGAAAGGTAAGGTAAGGACAAGGCAAGGCCCAGCAAGGCAAGGCAAGGCTAAGGCATGACAACGCAAGGCTAGGCAATGCAAAGCAAGGCAAGGAAAGGGTAACTCAAGGCAAGGCACGGCCAGGCAAGGCAAGGCTAAGGCACGACAACACAAGGCTAGGCAATGCAAGGCAAGGCAACGAAAGGCTAACGGAAGGCATGGCACGGCAAGGCAAGGCAAGGCAACGCAAGGCTAGGCAATGCACGTCAAGGCAAGGAAAGGGTAACGGAAGGCAAGGCAAGGCAAGGGGAACGGAAGGCACGGCAAGGTAAGGCAAGGTGAATGGAAGGCACGGCAAGGCAAGGCAAAGCTAAGGTAAGGCAACGCAAGGCAAGGAAAGGTTAAGGCAAGGCAAGCCAAGCAAGGCTAAGGCAAGTGGAGACAAGGCTAAGGCACGACAACGCACGGCCAGGCAATGCACGGCAAAGCAAGGAAAGTGTAATGGAAGGCACGGCACGGCAAGGCAAGGCAAGGTTAAGGCACGACAACGCAAGGCTAAGGCACGACAACGCAAGGCTTGGCAATGCAGGGCAAGGCAAGGCAAGGGTAACGGAAGGAAAGGCAAGGCAATGCAAAGCAAGGCAAGGCAAGAGTAACGGAAGGCACGGCACGGCAATGCAAGGCAAGGCTTATGCAACGCAACGCAAGGCTAGGCAATGAACGGCAAGGCAAGGAAAGTTTCACGGACGCAGGGCACGGCAAGGTCAAGAAAGCGAAGGCAAGGGTAACGCAAGGCAAGGCAAGGCAATGCAAATCAAGGCAAGGCAAGCGGAACGGAAGGCACGGAAAGGCAAGGCAAGCCAGGCTAGGCTAAGGCAAGGCAAGGCAAGACCATGGCACGACAACGGACGTTTAGGAATTGCACGCCGAGGCAAGGAAAGTGTAACGGAAAGCAAGGCACGGCTCGTCCAGGCAAGGCTAAGGGAAGGCAACGCAAGGCAAGGAAAGGTTAACGGAAGTCAAGGCAAGGCAAAGCAAGGCCAGGCAAGGGTAACGGAAGGCAAGGCACGGCAAGGCATGGCCAGCCAATCAAGGCTAAGGAAAGGGAAGACAAGGCTATGGCACGACAACGCACGTCTAGGTAATGCTCGGCAATGCAAGGAAAGGGTAGCGGAAGCAAGGCAAGGCAAGGGAAAGCAATGCAATGCAAGGGGAACGAAAGGTAAGGCAAGGGGAATGGAAGGCACGGCAAGGAAAGGGAAGGACAAGGCAAGGCACTGCCAGGCAAGGTAAGGCTAAGGCACGATAACACAAGGCTAGGCAAGTTTAAGGCAAGGGACGCCAATCAAGGCTAAGGCAATGGGATGCAAAGCTAAGGCAGGACAACGCAAGGCTAGGCAATGCAGGGCCAGGCAAGGAAAGGGTAATGGAAGGCAAGGCCAGGCAAGTTAAAGCAAGGCAAGGCAAGTGTAACGGAAAGCACGGCACGGCAAGGCAAGGCAAGGCTAACGCAAGGCAACGCAAGGCTAGGGAAAGATAAGGCAAGGAAACACAAGGCTAGGCAATGCACGGCAAGGCAAGGGGAACGGAAGGTACGGCAAGGCAAGGCAAAGCTAAGGTAAGGCAACGCAAGGCAAGGCAAGCCAAGCAAGGCTAAGGCAAGTGGAGACAAGGCTAAGGCACTACAAAGCAAGGCTTGGCAATGCACGGCAAAGCAAGGAAAGTGTAACGGAAGGCAAGGCAAGGCAAGGCAAAGCCAGGAAAGGCAAGGGTAACGGAAGACAAGGCAAGGCAAGGCAAAGCAAGGCAAGGCAAGGGGAACGGAAGGCACGGCAAGGTAAGGTAAGGACAAGGCAAGGCCCAACAAGGCAGGGCAAGGCTAAGGCTTTACAACGCAAGGCTAGGCAATGCAAAGCAAGGCAAGGAAAGGGCAACGGAAGGCAAGGCAAGGCAAGGCAAAGCAAGGCAGGGAAAGGGTAACGGAAGGCACTGAAATGCAAGGCAAACCAACCTAGACTAAGGCAAGGCAAGGCAAGGATATGGCAGCATAACGGAAGGTAAGGCAATGTACGACAAGGCAAGGAATGGGTAACGGAAGGCAAGGCAACCAAGATAAAGGAAGGGAAGACAAGGGTAACGGAAGGTACGGCAAGGTAAGGGAAGGACAAGGCAAGGCACGGCAAGTCAAGGCAAGACAAGGCTAAGGCACGACAACGCAAGGCTAGGCAATACACGGCAAGGCAAGGAAACGGTAGCGCAGGGAAAGGCACGGTCAGGCAAGGCAAGGCTAAGGCACGACAACGCAAGGCTAAGCAATGCACCGCAAGGCAAGGAAACGTTAATGGAAGGCAAGGCAAGGAAAAGCAAGGCCAGGCAAGGGTAACGGAAGGCAAGGCACGGCAAGGCATGGCCAGCCAATCAAGGCTAATGCTAGTGAAGGCAAGGCTATGGCACGACAACGCAAATCTAGGTAGTGCAGGACATTGCAAGTAAAGGGTAACGGAAGGCAAGGCAAAGCAAGGGAAGGCAAGGGTAACGGAAGGCAAGGAAAGGCAAGGCAAAGCAAGGCAAGGCAAGGGTAACGGAAGGCACGGCAATGGAAGGCAAGCCAATCTAGGCTAAGGCAAGGCAACGCAAGGCTATGGCACCACTACGGAAGGCAAGGCAATGTACGACAACGCAAGGAATGGGTAACGGAAGGCAAGGCAAGGCAAGACAAAGCAAGGCAAGGCAAGGGTAACGGAAGGCACGGCAAGGTAAGGGAAGTACAAAGTAAGGCACGGCAAGGCAAGGCAAGGCAAGGAAAGGGTAACAGAAGGCAAGGAAGGCAAGGCAAAGCAAGGCAAGGCAAGGCTAACGGAAGGCCCGACACGGTGAGGCAAGGTAAAGAAAGGCTAGGCAATGCACGGCTAGGCAAGGAAAGGGTAACGGAAGGCAACGCACGGCAAGGCAAGGCAAGACGAAGGCACGAAAACGCAAGGCTAGGCAATGCAGGGCAAGGCAAGGAAAGGGTAACGGATGGCATTGCAAGGCAAGCCAAACCAAGGCAAGGCAAGTGTTACGGAAGGCACGGCACGGCAAGGCAACGCAAGGCTAAAGCAAGGCAACGAAAAGCTAAGCAATGCACCGCAATGCAAGTAAAGGGTAACGGAATTCAATGCAAGGCAAAGCAACTCCAGGCAAAGGTAATGGAAGTTACGGCAAGGGAAGGCAAGGGTAACAGAAGGCAAGGGAAAGCACTGCAAAGCAAGGCAAGGCAAGGGTAACGGAAGGCACGGAAAGGTAAGGGAAGGACAATGCAAGGCACGACAAGGCAAGGCAAACCAAGGCTAAACAATGCACAGCAGGGCAAGGAAAGGGTAACGGAAGAAAATGCCAGGCAAAGCAAGGCCAGGCAAGGGTAACGGAAGGCAAGGCACGGCAAGGCAAGGCAAGGCTATGGCACAACAACGCACGGCTAGGTAATGCACGGCAATGCAAGGAAAGGGTAACGGAATGCAAGGCAAGGCAAAGCAAGGGAAGGCAAGGGTAACGGAAGGCAAGGGAATGCAAGGCAAAGCAAGGCAAGGCAAGGGGAACGGAAGGTACGTCAAGGCAAGGGAAAGAAAGGCTAGGCAATGCACGGCAAGACAAGGAAAGGGTAAAGGATGGCAAAGCACGGCCAGGCAAGGCAGGGCTAAGGCACGAAAACGCAAGGCTAGGCAATGCAGGACAAGGCAAGGAAAGGGTAACGTAAGGCACTGCAAGGCAAGGCAAAGCAAGGCAAGGCAAGGCTAAAGCAAGGCAACGCAAGGCTAGGCAATGCACTTAAAGGCACCGAAAGTGTAACGGAAGCAAGGCAAGGTAAGGGAAAGCAAGGCAATGCAATGGGAACGGAAGGCACGGCAAGGTAAGGCAAGGTGAATGGAAGGCAGGGCAAGGCAAGGCAAAGCTAAGGTAAGGCAACGCAAGTCAAAGAGAGGTTAAGGCAAGGCAAGCCAAGCAAGGCTAAGGAAAGTGGAGACAAGGCTAAGGCACGACAACGCAAGGCTAGGCAATGCACGGCAAAGCAAGGAAAGTGTAACGGAAGGCACGGCACGGCAATGCAAGGCAAGGTTATGGCACGACAACGCAAGGCTAAGGCACGACAACGCAAGGCTTGGCAATGCAGGGCAAGGCAAGGAAAGTGTAACGGAAGGAAAGGCAAGGCAAGGCAAAGCAACGCAACGCAAGGGGAATGGAAGGCACGGAAAGGTAAGGTAAGGACAAGGCAAGGCCCAGCAAGGCAAGGCAAGGCTAAGGCATGACAAGGCAAGGCTAGGCAATGCAAAGCAAGGCAAGGAAAGGGTAACTCAAGGCAAGGCACGGCCAGGCAAGGCAAGGCTCAGGCACGACAACACAAGGCTAGGCAATGCAAGGCAAGGCAACGAAAGGCTAACGGAAGGCATGGCACGGCAAGGCAAGGCAAGGCAACGCAAGGCTAGGCAATGCACATCAAGGCAAGGAAAGGGTAACGGAAGGCAAGGCAAGGGAAGGCAAAGCAAGGCAGGGAAAGGGTAATGGAAGGCACTGAAATTCAAGGCAAACCAAACTAGACTAAGGCAAGGCAAGGCAATGATATAGCAGCACAACGGAAGGGAAGGCAATGTACGAGAAGGCAAGGAATGGGTAACGGAAGGCAAAGCAAGGCAAGACAAAGCAAGGGAAGGCAAGGGTAACGGAAGGCACGGCAAGGTAAGGGAAGGACAAGGCAAGGCACGGCAACGCAAGGCAAGGCAAGGGTAAGGCACGACAACGCAAGGCTAGGTAATGCACCGCAATGCAAGGAAAGCGTAACCGAATTCAATGCAAGGCAAAGCAAGGCCAGGCAAAAGTAATGGAATTTACGGCAAGGGAAGACAAGTGTAACAGAAGGCAAGGGATAGCACTGCAAAGTAAGGCAAGGCAAGGGTAACGGAAGGCACGGCAAGGTAAGGGAAGGACAATGCAAGTCACGACAAGGCAAGGCAACTCAAAGCTAAGCAATGCACCGCAGGGCAAGCAAAGGGTAACGGAAGGCAATGCAAGGCAAGGCAAAGCAAGGGAAGGCAAGGGTAACGGAAGGCAAGGCAAGGGAAGGCAAAGCAAGGCAAGGCAAGGGGAACGAAAGGCACGGCAACGTAAGGCAAGGTGAATGGAAGGCACGGCAAGGCAAGGCAAAGCTAAGGTAAGGCAACGCAAGGCAAGGAAACGTTAAGGCAAGGCAAGCCAAGCAAGGCTAAGGCAAGTGGAGACAAGGCTAAGGCACGACAACGCACGGCCAGGCAATGCACGGCAAAGCAAGGAAAGTGTAATGGAAGGAACGGCACGGCAAGGCAAGGCAAGGTTAAGGCACGACAACGCAAGGCTAAGGCACGACAACGCAAGGCTTGGCAATGCAGGGCAAGGCAAGGAAAGGGTAACGGAAGGAAAGGCAAGGCAATGCAAAGCAAGGCAAGGCAAGAGTAACGGAAGGCACGGCACGGCAATGCAAGGCAAGGCTTATGCAACGCAACGCAAGGCTAGGCAATGAACGGCAAGGCAAGGAAAGTTTCACGGACGCAGGACAAGGCAAGGTCAAGAAAGCGAAGGCAAGGGTAACGGAAGGCAAGGAAAGGCAAGGCAAAGCAAGGCAAGGCAAGCGGAACGGAAGGCACGGAAAGGCAAGGCAAGCCAGGCTAGGCTAAGGCAAGGCAAGGCAAGACCATGGCACGACAACGGACGGTTAGGAATTGCACGCCAAGGCAAGGAAAGTGTAACGGAAAGCAAGGCACGGCACGTCCAGGCAAGGCTAAGGGAAGGCAACGCAAGGCAAGGAAAGGTTAACGGAAGTCAAGGCAAGGCAAAGCAAGGCCAGGCAAGGGTAACGGAAGGCAAGGCACGGCAAGGCAAGGCCAGCCAATCAAGGCTAAGGAAAGGGAAGGCAAGGCTATGGCACGACAACGCACGTCTAGGTAATGCTCGGCAATGCAAGGAAAGGGTAGCGGAAGCAAGGCAAGGCAAGGGAAAGCAATGCAATGCAAGGGGAACGAAAGGCAAGGCAAGGTAAGGCAAGGGGAATTGAAGGCACGGCAAGGAAAGGGAAGGACAAGGCAAGGCACTGCCAGGCAAGGTAAGGCTAAGGCACGATAACACAAGGCTAGGCAAGTTTAAGGCAAGGGACGCCAATCAAGGCTAAGGCAAGGGGATGCAAAGCTATGGCAGGACAACGCAAGGCTAGGCAATGCAGGGCCAGGCAAGGAAAGGGTAATGGAAGGCAAGGCCAGGCAAGTTAAAGCAAGGCAAGGAAGTGTAACGGAAAGCACGGCACGGCAAGGCAAGGCAAGGCTAGGGAAAGATAAGGCAAGGAAACACAAGGCTAGGCAATGCACGGCAAGGCAAGGGGAACGGAAGGTACGGCAAGGCAAGGCAAAGCTAAGGTAAGGCAACGCAAGGCAAGGCAAGCCAAGCAAGGCTAAGGCAAGTGGAGACAAGGCTAAGGCACTACAAAGCAAGGCTTGGCAATGCACGGCAAAGCAAGGAAAGTGTAACGGAAGGCAAGGCAAGGCAAGGCAAAGCAAGGCAAGGCAAGGGTAACGGAAGACAAGGCAAGGCAAGGCAAAGCAAGGCAAGGCAAGGGGAACGGAAGGCACGGCAAGGTAAGGTAAGGACAAGGCAAGGCCCAGCAAGGCAAGGCAAGGCTAAGGCATGACAACGCAAGGCTAGGCAATGCAAAGCAAGGCAAGGAATGGGTAACTCAAGGCAAGGCACGGCCAGGCAATGCAAGACTAAGGCAAGGCAACGCAAGGCTAGGCAATGCACGGCAAGGCAAGGAAAGGGCAACGGAAGGCAAGGCAAGGCAAGGCAAAGCAAGCCAGGGAAAGGGTAACGGAAGGCACTGAAATGCAAGGCAAACCAACCTAGACTAAGGCAAGGCAAGGAAAGGATATGGCAGCATAACGGAAGGTAAGGCAATGTACGACAAGGCAAGGAATGGGTAACGGAAGGCAAGGCAACCAAGATAAAGCAAGGGAAGACAAGGGTAACGGAAGGTACGGCAAGGTAAGGGAAGGAGAAGGCAAGGCACGGCAAGTCAAGGCAAGACAAGGATAAGGCACGACAACGCAAGGCTAAGAAATGCACCGCAAGGCAAGGAAAGGTTAACGGAAGGCAAGGCAAGGAAAAGCAAGGCCAGGCAAGGGTAACGGAAGGCAAGGCACGCAAGGCATGGCCAGCCAATCAAGGCTAATGCTAGGGAAGGCAAGGCTATGGCACGACAACGCAAATCTAGGTAATGAAGGACATTGCAAGGAAAGGGTAACGGAAGGCAAGGCAAAGCAAGGGAAGGCAAGGGTAACGGAATGCAAGGAAAGGCAGGGCAAAGCAACGCAAGGGAAGGGTAACGGAAGGCACGGCAATGGAAGGCAAGCCAATCTAGGCTAAGGCAAGGCAACGCAAGGCTATGGCACCACAACGGAAGGCAAGGCAATGTACGACAACGCAAGGAATGGGTAACGGAAGGCAAGGCAAGGCAAGGCAAAGCAAGGCAAGGCAAGGGTAACAGAAGGCACGGCAAGGTAAGGGAAGGAAAAAGTAAGGCACGGCAAGGTAAGGCAAGGCAAGGAAAGGGTAACAGAAGGCAAGGAAGGCAAGGCAAAGCAAGGCAAGGCAAGGCTAACGGAAGGCCCGACACGGTGAGGCAAGGTAAAGAAAGGCTAGGCAATGCACGGCTAGGCAAGGAAAGGGTAACGGAAGGCAACGCACGGCAAGGCAAGGCAAGACGAAGGCACGAAAACGCAAGGCTAGGCAATGCACGGCAAGGCAAGGAAAGGGTAACGGATGGCATTGCAAGGCACGCCAAAGCAAGGCAAGGCAAGTGGTACGGAAGGCACGGAACGGCAAGGAAACGCAAGGCTAAAGCAAGGCAACGCAAGGCTAAGCAATTCACCGCAATGCAAGTAAAGGGTAACGGAATTCAATGCAAGGCAAAGCAATTCCAGACAAAGGTAATGGAAGTTACGGCAAGGGAAGGCAAGGGTAACAGAAGGCAAGGGAAAGCACTGTAAAGCAAGGCAAGGCAAGGGTAACGGAAGGCACGGCAAGGTAAGGGAAGGACAATGCAAGGCACGACAAGGCAAGGCAACCCAAGGCTAAGCAATGTACAGCAGGGCAAGGAAAGGGTAACGGAAGAAAATGCAAGGCAAAGCAAAGCCAGGCAAGGGTAACGGAAGGCAAGGCACGGCAAGGCAAGGGAAGGCTAAAGCAAGGCAACGCTAGGCTAGGCAATGCACGGCAAGGCAACGAAAGTGTAACGGAAACAAGGAAAGGCAAGGGAAAGCAAGGCAATGCATGGGGAACGGAAGGCAAGGCAAGGCAAGGCAAAGCAAGGGAAGGCAAGGGCAACGGAAGGCACGGTAATGCAAGGCAAGCCAAGCTAGGCTAAGGCAAGTCAAGGCAAGGCTATGGCACAACGGAAGGCTAGGCAATATGCAACAAGGTAAGGAAAGGGTAACGGAAGGCAAGGCTAAGGCATGACAACGCATGGCTAGGCAATGCAAAGCAAGGCAAGGAAAGGGTAACTCAAGGCAAGGCACGGCCAGGCAAGGCAAGGCTAAGTCACGACAACGCAAGGCTATGCAATGCACGGCAAGACAACGAAAGGCAAACGGAAGGCATGGCACGGCAAGGCAAGGCAAGGCTAAGGCAAGGCAACGCAAGGCTAGGCAATGGACGGAAATGCAAGGAAACGGCAACGGAAGGCAAGGCAAGGCAAGGCAAAGCAAGGCAGGGAAAGGGTAACGGAAGGCACTGAAATGCAAGGCAAACCAAACTAGACTAAGGCAAAGCAAGGCAAGGATATGGCAGCATAACGGAAGGTAAGGCAATGTACGACAAGGCAAGGAATGGGTAACGGAAGGCAAGGCAACCAAGATAAAGCAAGGGAAGACAAGGGTAACGGAAGGTACGGCAAGGTAAGGGAAGGACAAGGCAAGGCACGGCAAGTCAAGGCAAGACAAGGCTAAGGCACGACAACGCAAGGCTAAGAAATGCACCGCAAGGCAAGGAAACGTTAACGGAAGGCAAGGCAAGGAAAAGCAAGGCCAGGCAAGGGTAACGGAAGGCAAGGCACGGCAAGGCATGGCCAGCCAATCAAGGCTAATGCTAGGGAAGGCAAGGCTATGGCACGACAACGCAAATCTAGGTAATGCAGGACATTGCAAGGAAAGGGTAACGGAAGGCAAGGCAAAGCAAGGGAAGGCAAGGGTAACGGAAGGGAAGGAAAGGCAAGGCAAAGCAAGGCAAGGCAAGGGTAACGGAAGGCACGGCAATGGAAGGCAAGCCAATCTAGGCTAAGGCAAGGCAACGCAAGGCTATGGCACCACAACGGAAGGCAAGGCAATGTACGACAACGCAAGGAATGGGTAACGGAAGGCCCGACACGGTGAGGCAAGGTAAAGAAAGCTAGGCAATGCACGGCTAGGCAAGGAAAGGGTAACGGAAGGCAACGCACGGCAAGTCAAGGCAAGACGAAGGCACGAAAACGCAAGGCTAGGCAATGCAGGGTAAGGCAAGGAAAGGGTAACGGATGGCATTGCAAGGCAAGCCAAAGCAAGGCAAGGCAAGTGTTACGGAAGGCACGGCACGGCAAGGCAACGCAAGGCTAAAGCAAGGCAACGCAAGGCTAAGCAATGCACCGCAATGCAAGTAAAGGGTAACGGAATTCAATGCAAGGCAAAGCAAGGCGAGGCAAAGGTAATGGAAGTTACGGCAAGGGAAGGCAAGGGTAACAGAAGGCAAGGGAAAGCACTGCAAAGCAAGGCAAGGCAAGGGTAACGGAAGGCACGGCAAGGTAAGGGAAGGACAATGCAAGGCACGACAAGGCAAGGCAAACCAAGGCTAAACAATGCACAGCAGGGCAAGGAAAGGGTAAGGGAAGAAAATGCCAGGCAAAGCAAGGCCAGGCAAGGGTAACGGAAGGCAAGGCACCGCAAGGCAAGGCAAGGCTAAAGCAAGGCAACGCTAGGCTAGGCAATGCACGGCAAGGCAACGAAAGTGTAACGGAAGCAAGGCAAGGCAAGGGAAAGCAAGGCAATGCAAGGGGAACGGAAGGCAAGGCAAGGCAAGGGAAGGACAAGGCAAGGCAAGGCCAGGCAAGGTAACGCTAAGGCACGATAACACAAGGCTACGCTAAGGCAAGGGGAGGGAAAGATAAGGCAGGAGAACGCAAGCCTAGGCAATGCACGCAACCGCAAGGAAAGCGTAAGGGAATGCAATGCACGGCAAGGCAACGAAAGTGTAACGGAAACAAGGCAAGGCAAGGGAAAGCAAGGCAATGCAAGGGGAACGGAAGGCAAGGCAAGGCAAGGGAAGGACAAGGCAAGGCAAGGCCAGGCAAGGTAACGCTAAGGCACGATAACACAAGGCTAGGCTAAGGCAAGGGGAGGGAAAGATAAGGCAGCAGAACGCAAGGCTAGGCAATGCACGCAAACGCAAGGAAAGTGTAAGGGAATGCAAGGCACGGCAAGGCAAGGCAAGTCTAAGTCAAGGCAACGCAAGGCTAAGCAATGCACCGCAAGGCAAGAAAAGGGTAACGGAAGGCAATGGAAGGCAAAGCAAGGCCAGGCAAGGGTAACGGAAGTCACGGGAAGGGAAGGCAAGGCAAGGCTAAGACAAGGCAACGCAAGGCTAAGCAATGCACCTCAAGGCAACGAAAGGCTAGCGGAAGGCATAGCACGGCAAGGCAAAGCACGACTAACGCAAGGCAACGCAAGGCTAGGCAACGCACGGCAAGGCAAGGAAAGGGCAACGGAAGGCCAGCCAAGGCAAGGCAAAGCAAGGCAAGGCAAGGATAACGGAAGGCACGGCAATGCAAGGCAAACCAAGCTAGGCTAAGTCAAGGCAAGGCAACTCTATGGCACCACAACGGAAGGCAAGGCAATGTACGACAAGGCAAGGAATGGGTAACGGAAGGCAAGGCAAGGCAAGACTAAGCAAGGCATGGCAAGGGTAACGGAAGGCACGGCAACGAAAGGGAAGGACAAGGCAAGGCACGGCAACGCAAGGCAAGGCAAGGCTAAGGCACGACAGAGCAAGGCTAGGTAATGCACGGCAATGCAAGGAAAGGGTAAAGGAATTCAATGCAAGGCAAAGCAAGGCCAGGCAAAAGTAATGGAATTTACGGCAAGGGAAGGCAAGGGTAACAGAAGGCAAGGGAAGGCACTGCAAAGTAAGGCAAGGCAAGGGTAACGGACGGCACGGCAAGGTAAAGGAAGGACAATGCAAGGCACGACAAGGCAAGGCAACTCAAGGCTAAGCAATGCACCACAGGGCAAGGAAAGGGTAACAGAAGGCAATGCAAGGCAAAGCAAGGGCAGGCAAGGGTAACGGAAGGCAAGGCACGGCAAGGCAAGGAAAGGGCAACGGAAGGCCAGGCAAGGCAAGGCAAAGCAAGGCAAGGCAAGGGGAACGGAAGGTACGTCAAGGCAAGGGAAAGAAAGGCTAGGCAATGCACGGCAAGACAAGGAAAGGGCAAAGGAAGGCAAAGCACGGCAAGGCAAGGCAGGGCTAAGGCATGAAAACGCAAGGCTAGGCAATAGAGGAAAAGTCAAGGAAAGGGTACCGTAAGGCACTGCAAGGCAAGGCAAAGCAAGGCAATGCAAGTGTAACGGAAGGCACGGCACGGCAAGGCAAGGCAAGGCTAAAGCAAGGCAACGCAAGGCTAGGCAATGCACTTAAAGGCACCGAAAGTGTAACGGAAGCAAGGCAAGGTAAGTGAAAGCAAGGCAATGCAATGGGAACGGAAGGCACGGCAATGTAAGGCAAGGTGAATGGAAGGCAGGGCAAGGCAAGGCAAAGCTAAGGTAAGGCAACGCAAGTCAAAGAGAGGTTAAGGCAAGGCAAGCCAAGCAAGGCTAAGGCAAGTGGAGACAAGGCTAAGGCACGACAACGCAAGGCTAGGCAATGCACGCAAAGCAAGGAAAGTGTAACGGAAGGCACGGCACGGCAATGCAAGGCAAGGTTATGGCACGACAACGCAAGTCTAAGGCACGACAACGCAAGGCTTGGCAATGCAGGGCAAGGCAAGGAAAGGGTAACAGAAGGAAAGGCAAGGCAAGGCAAAGCAAGGCAACGCAAGGGCAATGGAAGGCACGGCAAGGTAAGGTAAGGACAAGGCAAGGCCCAGCAAGGCAAGGCAAGGCTAAGGCATGACAACGCAAGGCTAGGCAATGCAAAGCAAGGCAAGGAAAAGGTAACTCAAGGCAAGGCACGGCCAGGCAAGGCCAGGCTAAGGCACGACAACACAAGGCTAGGCAATGCAAGGCAAGGCAACGAAAGGCTAACGGAAGGCATGGCACGGCAAGGCAAGGCAAAGCAACGCAAGGCTAGGCAACGCACGTCAAGGCAAGGAAAGGGTAACGGAAGGCAAGGCAAGGGAAGGCAAAGCAAGGCAGGCAAAGGGTAACGGAAGGCACTGAAATGCAAGGCAAACCAAACTAGACTAAGGCAAGGCAAGGCAATGATATAGCAGCACAACGGAAGGCAAGGCAATGTACGAGAAGGCAAGGAATGGGTAACGGAAGGCAAGGAAAGGCAAGACAAAGCAAGGCAAGGCAAGGGTAACGGAAGGCACGGCAAGGTAAGGGAAGGACAAGGCAAGGCACGGCAATGCAAGGCAAGGCAAGGCTAAGGCACGGGAACGCAAGGCTAGGTATTGCACGGCAATGCAAGGAAAGGGTAACCGAATTCAATGCAAGGCAAAGCAAGGCCAAGAAAAATTATGGAATTTACGGCAAGGGAAGGCAAGGGTAACAGAAGGCAAGGGATAGCACTGCAAAGTAAGGTAAGGCAAGGGTAATGGAAGGCACGGCCAGGTAAGGGAAGGACAATGCAAGGCACGACAAGGCAAGGCAACTCAAGGCTAAGCAATGCACCGCAGTGCAAGGAAAGAGTAACGGAAGGCAGTGCAAGGCAAAGCAAGGCCAGGCAAGGGTAACGGAAGGGAAGGCACGGCAAGGCAAGGCAAGGCTATGGCACGACAACGCAAGGCTAGGTAATGAACGGCAATGCAAGGAAAGGGTAACGGAATGCAAGGCAAGGCAAGGCAAAGCAAGGCAAGGCAAGGGGAACGGAAGGCACGGCAAGGTAAGGCAAGGTGAATGGAAGGCAGGGCAAGGCAAGGCAAAGCTAAGGTAAGGCAACGCAAGTCAAAGAGAGGTTAAGGCAAGGCAAGCCAAGCAAGGCTAAGGCAAGTGGAGACAAGGCTAAGGCACGACAACGCAAGGCTAGGCAATGCACGCAAAGCAAGGAAAGTGTAACGGAATGCACGGCAATGCAAGGCAAGGTTATGGCACGACAACGCAAGTCTAAGGCACGACAACGCAAGGCTTGGCAATGCAGGGCAAGGCAAGGAAAGGGTAACAGAAGGAAAGGCAAGGCAAGCCAAAGCAAGGCAACGCAAGGGCAATGGAAGGCACGGCAAGGTAAGGTAAGGACAAGGCAAGGCCCAGCAAGGCAAGGCAAGGCTAAGGCATGACAACGCAAGGCTAGGCAATGCAAAGCAAGGCAAGGAAAAGGTAACTCAAGGCAAGGCACGGCCAGGCAAGGCAAGGCTAAGGCACGACAACACAAGGCTAGGCAATGCAAGGCAAGGCAACGAAAGGCTAACGGAAGGCATGGCACGGCAAGGCAAGGCAAAGCAACGCAAGGCTAGGCAACGCACGTCAAGGCAAGGAAAGGGTAACGGAAGGCAAGGCAAGGGAAGGCAAAGCAAGGCAGACAAAGGGTAACGGAAGGCACTGAAATGCAAGGCAAACCAAACTAGACTAAGGCAAGGCAAGGCAATGATATAGCAGCACAACGGAAGGCAAGGCAATGTACGAGAAGGCAAGCAATGGGTAACGGAAGGCAAGGAAAGGCAAGACAAAGCAAGGCAAGGCAAGGGTAACGGAAGGCACGGCAAGGTAAGGGAAGGACAAGGCAAGGCACGGCAACGCAAGGCAAGGCAAGGCTAAGGCACGGCAACGCAAGGCTAGGTATTGCACGGCAATGCAAGGAAAGGGTAACCGAATTCAATGCAAGGCAAAGCAAGGCCAAGAAAAATTATGGAATTTACGGCAAGGGAAGGCAAGGGTAACAGAAGTCAAGGGATAGCACTGCAAAGTAAGGCAAGGCAAGGGTAATGGAAGGCACGGCAAGGTAAGGGAAGGACAATGCAAGGCACGACAAGGCAAGGCAACTCAAGGCTAAGCAATGCACCGCAGTGCAAGGAAAGAGTAACGGAAGGCAGTGCAAGGCAAAGCAAGGCCAGGCAAGGGTAACGGAAGGGAAGGCACGGCAAGGCAAGGCAAGGCTATGGCACGACAACGCAAGGCTAGGTAATGAACGGCAATGCAAGGAAAGGGTAACGGAATGCAAGGCAAGGCAAGGCAAAGCAATGCAAGGCAAGGGGAACGGAAGGCACGGCAAGGTAAGGCAAGGTGAATGGAAGGCAGGGCAAGGCAAGGCAAAGCTAAGGTAAGGCAACGCAAGTCAAAGAGAGGTTAAAGCAAGGCAAGCCAAGCAAGGCTAAGGAAAGTGGAGACAAGGCTAAGGCACGACAACGCAAGGCTAGGCAATGCAGGGCAAGGCAAGGAAAGTGTAACGGAAGGAAAGGCAAGGCAAGGCAAAGCAAGGCAACGCAAGGGGAATGGAAGGCACGGAAAGGTAAGGTAAGGACAAGGCAAGGCCCAGCAAGGCAAGGCAAGGCTAAGGCATGACAACGCAAGGCTAGGCAATGCAAAGCAAGGCAAGGAAAGGGTAACTCAAGGCAAGGCACGGCCAGGCAAGGCAAGGCTAAGGCACGACAACACAAGGCTAGGCAATGCAAGGCAAGGCAACGAAAGGCTAACGGAAGGCATGGCACGGCAAGGCAAGGCAAGGCAACGCAAGGCTAGGCAATGCACGTCAAGGCAAGGAAAGGGTAACGGAAGGCAAGGCAAGGGAAGGCAAAGCAAGGCAGGGAAAGGGTAATGGAAGGCACTGAAATTCAAGGCAAACCAAAGTAGACTAAGGCAAGGCAAGGCAATGATATAGCAGCACAACGGAAGGCAAGGCAATGTACGAGAAGGCAAGGAATGGGTAACGGATGGCAAAGCAAGGCAAGACAAAGCAAGGCAAGGCAAGGGTAACAGAAGGCACGGCAAGGTAAGGGAAGGACAAGGCAAGGCACGGCAACGCAAGGCAAGGCAAGGCTAAGGCACGACAACGCAAGGCTAGGTAATGCACGGCAATGCAAGGAAAGCGTAACCGAATTCAATGCAAGGCAAAGCAAGGCCAGGCAAAAGTAATGGAATTTACGGCAAGGGAAGGCAAGGGTAACAGAAGGCAAGGGATAGCACTGCAAAGTAAGGCAAGGCAAGGGTAACGGAAGGCACGGCAAGGTAAGGGAAGGACAATGCAAGTCTCGACAAGGCAAGGCAACTCAAAGCTAAGCAATGCACCGCAGGGCAAGGAAAGGGTAACGGAAGGCAGTGCAAGGCAAAGCAAGGCCAGGCAAGGTTAACGGAAGGCAAGGCACGGCAAGGCAAGGCAAGGCTATGGCACGACAACGCAAGGCTAGGTAATGCACGGCAATGCAAGCAAAGGGTAACGGAAGGCAATGTAAGGCAAGGCAAAGCAAGGGAAGGCAAGGGTAACGGAAGGCAAGGCAAGGGAAGGCAAAGCAAGGCAAGGCAAGGGGAACGGAAGGCACGGCAAGGTAAGGCAAGGTGAATGGAAGGCACGGCAAGGCAAGGCAAAGCTAAGGTAAGGCAACGCAAGGCAAGGAAAGATTAAGGCAAGGCAAGCCAAGCAAGGCTAAGGTAATTGGAGACAAGGCTAAGGCACGACAACGCACGGCCAGGCAGTGCACGGCAAAGCAAGGAAAGTGTAATGGAAGGCACGGCACGGCAAGGCAAGGCAAGGTTAGGGCACGACAACGCAAGGCTAAGGCACGACAACGCAAGGCTTGGCAATGCAGGGCAAGGCAAGGAAAGGGTAACGGAAGGAAAGGCAAGGCAATGCAAAGCAAGGCAAGGCAAGAGTAACGGAAGGCACGGCACGGCAATGCAAGGCAAGGCTTATGCAACGCAACGCAAGGCTAGGCAATGAACGGCAAGGCAAGGAAAGTTTCACGGACGCAGGGCACGGCAAGGTCAAGAAAGCGAAGGCAAGGGTAACGCAAGGCAAGGCAAGGCAATGCAAATCAAGGCAAGGCAAGCGGAACGGAAGGCACGGAAAGGCAAGGCAAGCCAGGCTAGGCTAAGGCAAGGCAAGGCAAGACCATGGCACGACAACGGACGGTTAGGAATTGCACGCCAAGGCAAGGAAAGTGTAACGGAAAGCAAGGCACGGCACGTCCAGGCAAGGCTAAGGGAAGGCAACGCAAGCCAAGGAAAGGTTAACGGAAGTCAAGGCAAGGCAAAGCAAGGCCAGGCAAGGGTAACGGAAGGCAAGGCACGGCAAGGCAAGGCCAGCCAATCAAGGCTAAGGAAAGGGAAGGCAAGGCTATTGCACGACAACGCACGTCTAGTTAATGCTCGGCAATGCAAGGAAAGGGTAGCGGAAGCAACGCAAGGCAAGGGAAAGCAATGCAATGCAAGGGGAACGAAAGGCAAGGCAAGGTAAGGCAAGGGGAAGGGACGGCACGGCAAGGAAAGGGAAGGACAAGGCAAGGCACTGCCACGCAAGGTAAGGCTAAGCTACGATAACACAAGGCTAGGCAAGTTTAAGGCAAGGGACGCCAATCAAGGCTAAGGCAAGGGGATGCAAAGCTAAGGCAGGACAACGCAAGGCTAGGCAATGCAGGGCCAGGCAAGGAAAGGGTAATGGAAGGCAAGGCCAGGCAAGTTAAAGCAAGGCAATGCAAGTGTAACGGAAAGCACGGCACGGCAAGGCAAGGCAAGGCTAACGCAAGTCAACGCAAGGCTAGGGAAAGATAAGGCAAGGAAACACAAGGCTAGGCAATGCACGGCAAGGCAAGGGGAACGGAAGATACGGCAAGGCAAGGCAAAGCTAAGGTAAGGCAACGCAAGGCAAGGCAAGCCAAGCAAGGCTAAGGCAAGTGGAGACAAGGCTAAGGCACTACAAAGCAAGGCTTGTCAATGCACGGCAAAGCAAGGAAAGTGTAACGGAAGGCAAGGCAAGGCAAGGCAAAGCAAGGCAAGGCAAGGGTAACGGAAGACAAGGCAAGGCAAGGCAAAGCAAGGCAAGGCAAGGGGAACGGAAGGCACGGCAAGGTAAGGTAAGGACAAGGCAAGGCCCAATATGGCAAGGCAAGGCTAAGGCATGACAACGCAAGGCTAGGCAATGCAAAGCAAGGCAAGGAAAGGGTAACTCAAGGCAAGGCACGGCCAGGCAATGCAAGGCTAAGGCAAGGCAACGCAAGGCTAGGCAACGCACGGCAAGGCAAGGAAAGGGCAACGGAAGGCAAGGCAAGGCAAGGCAAAGCAAGGCAGGGAAAGGGTAACGGAAGGCACTGAAATGCAAGGCAAACCAACCTAGACTAAGGCAAGGCAAGGCAAGGATATTGCAGCATAACAGAAGGTAAGGCAATGTACGACAAGGCAAGGAATGGGTAACGGAAGGCAAGGCAACCAAGATAAAGCAAGGGAAGACAAGGGTAACGGAAGGTACGGCAAGGTAAGGGAAGGAGAAGGCAAGGCACGGCAAGTCAAGGCAAGACAAGGCTAAGGCACGACAACGCAAGGCTAAGAAATGCACCGCAAGGCAAGGAAACGTTAACGGAAGGCAAGGCAAGGAAAAGCAAGGCCAGGCAAGGGTAACGGAAGGCAAGGCAATGCAAAGCAAGGGAAGGCAAGGGTAACGGAAGGCAAGGGAATGCAAGGCAAAGCAAGGCAAGGCAAGGGGAACGGAAGGTACGTCAAGGCAAGGGAAAGAAAGGCTAGGCAATGCACGGCAAGACAAGGAAAGGGTAAAGGAAGGCAAAGCACGGCAAGGCAAGGCAGGGCTAAGGCACGAAAACGCAAGGCTAGGCAATGCAGGACAAGGCAAGGAAAGGGTAACGTAAGGCACTGCAAGGCAAGGCAAAGCAAGGCAATGCAAGTGTAACGGAAGGCACGGCACGGCAAGGCAAGGCAAGGCTAAAGCAAGGCAACGCAAGGCTAGGCAATGCACTTAAAGGCACCGAAAGTGTAAAGGAAGTAAGGCAAGGTAAGATAAAGCAAGACAATGCAATGGGAACGGAAGGCACGGCAAGGTAAGGCAAGGTGAATGGAAGGCAGGGCAAGGCAAGGCAAAGCTAAGGTAAGGCAACGCAAGTCAAAGAGGTTAAAGCAAGGCAAGCCAAGCAAGGCTAAGGAAAGTGGAGACAACGCTAAGGCACGACAACGCAAGGCTAGGCAATGCACGGCAAAGCAAGGAAAGTGTAACGGAAGGCACGGCACGGCAATGCAAGGCAAGGTTATGGCACGACAACGCAAGGCTAAGGCACGACAACGCAAGGCTTGGCAATGCAGGGCAAGGCAAGGAAAGTGTAACGGAAGGAAAGGCAAGGCAAGGCAAAGCAAGGCAACGCAAGGGGAATGGAAGGCACGGCAAGGTAAGGGAAGGACAAGGCAAGGCACGGCAACGCAAGGCAAGGCAAGGCTAAGGCACGACAACGCAAGGCTAGGTAATGCACGGCAATGCAAGGAAAGCGTAACCGAATTCAATGCAAGGCAAAGCAAGGCCAGGCAAAAGTAATGGAATTTACGGCAAGGGAAGGCAAGGGTAACAGAAGGCAAGGGATAGCACTGCAAAGTAAGGCAAGGCAAGGGTAACGGAAGGCACGGCAAGGTAAGGGAAGGACAATGCAAGTCACGACAAGGCAAGGCAACTCAAAGCTAAGCAATGCACCGCAGGGCAAGGAAAGGGTAACGGAAGGCAGTGCAAGGCAAAGCAAGGCCAGGCAAGGTTAACGGAAGGCAAGGCACGGCAAGGCAAGGCAAGGCAAGGCTATGGCACGACAACGCAAGGATAGGTAATGCACGGCAATGCAAGCAAAGGGTAACGGAAGGCAATGCAAGGCAAGGCAAAGCAAGGGAAGGCAAGGGTAACGGAAGGCAAGGCAAGGGAAGGCAAAGCAAGGCAAGGCAAGGGGAACGGAAGGCACGGCAAGGTAAGGCAAGGTGAATGGAAGGCACGGCAAGGCAAGGCAAAGCTAAGGTAAGGCAACGCAAGGCAAGGAAAGGTTAAGGCAAGGCAAGCCAAGCAAGGCTAAGGCAAGTGGAGACAAGGCTAAGGCACGACAACGCACGGCCAGGCAATGCACGGCAAAGCAAGGAAAGTGTAATGGAAGGCACGGCACGGCAAGGCAAGGCAAGGTTAAGGCACGACAACGCAAGGCTAAGGCACGACAACGCAAGGCTTGGCAATGCAGGGCAAGGCAAGGCAAGGGTAACGGAAGGAAAGGCAAGGCAATGCAAAGCAAGGCAAGGCAAGAGTAACGGAAGGCACGGCACGGCAATGCAAGGCAAGGCTTATGCAACGCAACGCAAGGCTAGGCAATGAACGGCAAGGCAAGGAAAGTTTCACGGACGCAGGGCACGGCAACGTCAAGAAAGCGAAGGCAAGGGTAACGCAAGGCAAGGCAAGGCAATGCAAATCAAGGCAAGGCAAGCGGAACGGAAGGCACGGAAAGGCAAGGCAAGCCAGGCTAGGCTAAGGCAAGGCAAGGCAAGACCATGGCACGACAACGGACGGTTAGGAATTGCACGCCAAGGCAAAGAAGGTGTAACGGAAAGCAAGGCACGGCTCGTCCAGGCAAGGCTAAGGGAAGGCAACGCAAGGCAAGGAAAGGTTAACGGAAGTCAAGGCAAGGCAAAGCAAGGCCAGGCAAGGGTAACGGAAGGCAAGGCACGGCAAGGCATGGCCAGCCAATCAAGGCTAATGCTAGGGAAGGCAAGGCTATGGCACGACAACGCAAATCTAGGTAATGCAGGACATTGCAAGGAAAGGGTAACGGAAGGCAAGGCAAAGCAAGGGAAGGCAAGGGTAACGGAAGGCAAGGAAAGGCAAGGGAAAGCAAGGCAAGGCAAGGGTAACGGAAGGCACGGCAATGGAAGGCAAGCCAATCTAGGCTAAGGCAAGGCAACGCAAAGCTATGGCACCACAACGGAAGGCAAGGCAATGTACGACAACGCAAGGAATGGGTAACGGAAGGCAAGGCAAGGCAAGACAAAGCAAGGCAAGGCAAGGGTAACGGAAGGCACGGCAAGGTAAGGGAAGTACAAAGTAAGGCACGGCAAGGCAAGGCAAGGCAAGGAAAGGGTAACAGAAGGCAAGGAAGGCAAGGCAAAGCAAGGCAAGGCAAGGCTAACGGAAGGCCCGACACGGTGAGGCAAGGTAAAGAAAGGCTAGGCAATGCACGGCTAGGCAAGGAAAGGGTAACGGAAGGCAACGCACGGCAAGGCAAGGCAAGACGAAGGCACGAAAACGCAAGGCTAGGCAATGCAGGGCAAGGCAAGGAAAGGGTAACGGATGGCATTGCAAGGCAAGCCAAAGCAAGGCAAGGCAAGTGTTACGGAATGCACGGCACGGCAAGGCAACGCAAGGCTAAAGCAAGGCAACGCAAGGCTAAGCAATGCACCGCAATGCAAGTAAAGGGTAACGGAATTCAATGCAAGGCAAAGCAAGGCCAGGCAAAGGTAATGGAAGTTACGGTAAGGGAAGGCAAGGGTAACAGAAGGCAAGGGATAGCACTGCAAAGCAAGGCAAGGCAAGGGTAACGGAAGGCACGGCAAGGTAAGGGAAGGACAATGCAAGGCACGACAAGGCAAGGCAAACCAAGGCTAAACAATGCACAGCAGGGCAAGGAAAGGGTAACGGAAGAAAATGCAAGGCAAAGCAAGGCCAGCCAAGGGTAACGGAAGGCAAGGCACGGCAAGGCAAGGCAAGGCTATGGCACGACAACGCACGGCTAGGTAATGCACGGCAATGCAAGGAAAGGGTAACGGAAGGCAAGGCAATGCAAAGCAAGGGAAGGCAAGGGTAACGGAAGGCAAGGGAATGCAAGGCAAAGCAAGGCAAGGCAAGGGGAACGGAAGGTACGTCAAGGCAAGGGAAAGAAAGGCTAGGCAATGCACGGCAAGACAAGGAAAGGGTAAAGGAAGGCAAAGCACGGCAAGGCAAGGCAGGGCTAAGGCACGAAAACGCAAGGCTAGGCAATGCAGGACAAGGCAAGGAAAGGGTAACGTAAGGCACTGCAAGGCAAGGCAAAGCAAGGCAATGCAAGTGTAACGGAAGGCACGGCACGGCAAGGCAAGGCAAGGCTAAAGCAAGCAACGCAAGGCTAGGCAATGCACTTAAAGGCACCGAAAGTGTAAAGGAAGTAAGGCAAGGTAAGATAAAGCAAGACAATGCAATGGGAACGGAAGGCACGGCAAGGTAAGGCAAGGTGAATGGAAGGCAGGGCAAGGCAAGGCAAAGCTAAGGTAAGGCAACGCAAGTCAAAGAGAGGTTAAAGCAAGGCAAGCCAAGCAAGGCTAAGGAAAGTGGAGACAACGCTAAGGCACGACAACGCAAGGCTAGGCAATGCACGGCAAAGCAAGGAAAGTGTAACGGAAGGCACGGCACGGCAATGCAAGGCAAGGTTATGGCACGACAACGCAAGGCTAAGGCACGACAACGCAAGGCTTGGCAATGCAGGGCAAGGCAAGGAAAGTGTAACGGAAGGAAAGGCAAGGCAAGGCAAAGCAAGGCAACGCAAGGGGAATGGAAGGCACGGCAAGGTTATGGAAGGACAAGGCAAGGCACGGCAACGCAAGGCAAGGCAAGGCTAAGGCACGACAACGCAAGGCTAGGTAATGCACGGCAATGCAAGGAAAGCGTAACCGAATTCAATGCAAGGCAAACAAGGCCAGGCAAAAGTAATGGAATTTACGGCAAGGGAAGGCAAGGGTAACAGAAGGCAAGGGATAGCACTGCAAAGTAAAGCAAGGCAAGGGTAACGGAAGGCACGGCAAGGTAAGGGAAGGACAATGCAAGTCACGACAAGGCAAGGCAACTCAAAGCTAAGCAATGCACCGCAGGGCAAGGAAAGGGTAACGGAAGGCAGTGCAAGGCAAAGCAAGGCCAGGCAAGGTTAACGGAAGGCAAGGCACGGCAAGGCAAGGCAAGGCAAGGCTATGGCACGACAACGCAAGGCTAGGTAATGCACGGCAATGCAAGCAAAGGGTAACGGAAGGCAATGCAAGGCAAGGCAAAGCAAGGGAAGGCAAGGGTAACGGAAGGCAAGGCAAGGGAAGGCAAAGCAAGGCAAGGCAAGGGGAACGGAAGGCACGGCAAGGTAAGGCAAGGTGAATGGAAGGCACGGCAAGGCAAGGCAAAGCTAAGGTAAGGCAACGCAAGGCAAGGAAAGGTTAAGGCAAGGCAAGCCAAGCAAGGCTAAGGCAAGTGGAGACAAGGCTAAGGCACGACAACGCACGGCCAGGCAATGCACGGCAAAGCAAGGAAAGTGTAACGGAAGGCACGGCACGGCAAGGCAAGGCAAGGTTAAGGCACGACAACGCAAGGCTAAGGCACGACAACGCAAGGCTTGGCAATGCAGGGCAAGGCAAGGCAAGGGTAACGGAAGGAAAGGCAACGCAATGCAAAGCAAGGCAAGGCAAGAGTAACGGAAGGCACGGCACGGCAATGCAAGGCAAGGCTTATGCAAAGCAACGCAGGGCTAGGAATTGAACGGCAAGGCAAGGAAATTCTCACGGACGCAAGGCACGGCAACGTCAAGAAAGCGAAGGCAAGGGTAACGCAAGGCAAGGCAAGGCAATGCAAATCAAGGCAAGGCAAGCGGAACGGAAGGCACGGAAAGGCAAGGCAAGCCAGGCTAGGCTAAGGCAAGGCAAGGCAAGACCATGGCACGACAACGGACGGTTAGGAATTGCACGACAAGGCAAGGAAAGTGTAACGGAAAGCAAGGCACGGCTCGTCCAGGCAAGGCTAAGGGAAGGCAACGCAAGGCAAGGAAAGGTTAACGGAAGTCAAGGCAAGGCAAAGCAAGGCCAGGCAAGGGTAACGGAAGGCAAGGCACGGCAAGGCATGGCCAGCCAATCAAGGCTAAGGAAAGGGAAGACAAGGCTATGGCACGACAACGCACGTCTAGGTAATGCTCGGCAATGCAAGGAAAGGGTAGCGGAAGCAAGGCAAGGCAAGGGAAAGCAATGCAATGCAAGGGGAACGAAAGGTAAGGCAAGGGGAATGGAAGGAACGGCAAGGAAAGGGAAGGACAAGGCAAGGCACTGCCAGGCAAGGTAAGGCTAAGGCACGATAACACAAGGCTAGGCAAGTTTAAGGCAAGGGACGCCAATCAAGGCTAAGGCAATGGGATGCAAAGCTAAGGCAGGACAACGCAAGGCTAGGCAATGCAGGGCCAGGCAAGGAAAGGGTAATGGAAGGCAAGGCCAGGCAAGTTAAAGCAAGGCAAGGCAAGTGTAACGGAAAGCACGGCACGGCAAGGCAAGGCAAGGCTAACGCAAGGCAATGCAAGGCTAGGGAAAGATAAGGCAAGGAAACACAAGGCTAGGCAATGCACGGCAAGGCAAGGGGAACGGAAGGTACGGCAAGGCAAGGCAAAGCTAAGGTAAGGCAACGCAAGGCAAGGCAAGCCAAGCAAGGCTAAGGCAAGTGGAGACAAGGCTAAGGCACTACAAAGCAAGGCTTGGCAATGCACGGCAAAGCAAGGAAAGTGTAACGGAAGGCAAGGCAAGGCAAGGCAAAGCAAGGAAAGGCAAGGGTAACGGAAGACAAGGCAAGGCAAGGCAAAGCAAGGCAAGGCAAGGGGAACGGAAGGCACGGCAAGGTAAGGTAAGGACAAGGCAAGGCCCAACAAGGCAGGGCAAGGCTAAGGCTTTACAACGCAAGGCTAGGCAATGCAAAGCAAGGCAAGGAAAGGGTAACTCAAGGCAAGGCACGGCCAGGCAATGCAAGGCTAAGGCAAGGCAACGCAAGGCTAGGCAATGCACGGCAAGGCAAGGAAAGGGCAACGGAAGGCAAGGCAAGGCAAGGCAAAGCAAGGCAGGGAAAGGGTAACGGAAGGCACTGAAATGCAAGGCAAACCAACCTAGACTAAGGCAAGGCAAGGCAAGGATATGGCAGCATAACGGAAGGTAAGGCAATGTACGACAAGGCAAGGAATGGGTAACGGAAGGCGAGGCAACCAAGATAAAGTAAGGGAAGACAAGGGTAACGGAAGGTACGGCAAGGTAAGGGAAGGACAAGGCAAGGCACGGCAAGTCAAGGCAAGACAAGGCTAAGGCACGACAACGCAAGGCTAGGCAATACACGGCAAGGCAAGGAAACGGTAGCGCAGGGAAAGGCACGGTCAGGCAAGGTAAGGCTAAGGCACGACAACGCAAGGCTAAGCAATGCACCGCAAGACAAGGAAACGTTAACGGAAGGCAAGGCAAGGAAAAGCAAGGCCAGGCAAGGGTCACGGAAGGCAAGGCACGGCAAGGCATGGCCAGCCAATCAAGGCTAAGGCTAGGGAAGGCAAGGCTATGGCACGACAACGCAAATCTAGGTAATGCAGGACATTGCAAGGAAAGGGTAACGGAAGGCAAGGCAAAGCAAGGGAAGGCAAGGGTAACGGAAGCAAGGAAAGGCAAGGCAAAGCAAGGCAAGGCAATGAAATCGGAAGGCACGGCAATGGAAGGCAAGCCAATCTAGGCTAAGGCAAGGCAACGCAAGGCTATGCACCACAACGAAAGGCAAGGCAATGTACGACAACGCAAGGAATGGGTAACGGAAGGCAAGGCAAGGCAAGACAAAGCAAGGCAAGGCAAGGGTAATGGAAGGCACGGCAAGGTAAGGGAAGGACAAAGTAAGGCACGGCAAGGCAAGGCAAGGCAAGGAAAGTGTAACAGAAGGCAAGGAAGGCAAGGCAAAGCAAGGCAAGGCAAGGGTAACGGAAGGTCCGACACGGTAAGGCAAGGTAAAGAAAGGCTAGGCAATGCACGGCTAGGCAAGGAAACGGTAACGGAAGGCAACGCACGGGAAGGCAAGGCAAGCCGAAGGCACGAAAACGCAAGGCTAGGCAATGCAGGGCAAGGAAATGAAAGGGTAACGGATGGCATTGCAAGGTAAGCCAAAGAAAGGCAAGGCAAGTGTTACGGAAGGTACGGCACGGCAAGGCAACGCAAGGCTAAAGCAAGGCAACGCAATGCTAAGCAATGCACCGCAATGCAAGTAAAGGGTAACGGAATTCAATGCAAGGCAAAGCAAGGCAAGGCAAGGGTAACGGAAGGCACGGCAAGGTAAGGGAAGGACAATTCAAGGCACGACAAGGCAAGGCAACCCAAGGCTAAGCAATGTACAGCAGGGCAAGGAAAGGGTAACGGAAGAAAATGCCAGGCAAAGCAAAGCCAGGCAAGGGTAACGGAAGGCAAGGCACTGCAAGGCAAGGGAAGGCTAAAGCAAGGCATCGCTAGGCTAGGCAATGCACGGCAAGGCAACGAAAGTGTAACGGAAGCAAGGCAAGGCAAGGGAAAGCAAGGCAATGCAAGGGGAACGGAAGGCAAGGCAAGGCAAGGGAAGGACAAGGCAAGGCAAGGCCAGGCAAGGTAACGCTAAGGCACGATAACACAAGGCTAGGCTAAGGCAAGGGGACAGAAAGATAAGGCGGGAGAACGCAAGGCTAGGCAATGCACGCAAACGCAAGGAAAGCGTAAGGGAATGCAATGCACGGCAAGGCAACGAAAGTGTAACGGAAACAAGGAAAGGCAAGGGAAATCAAGGCAATGCAAGGGGAACGGAAGGCAAGGCAAGGCAAGGCAAAGCAAGGGAAGGAAAGGGCAACGGAAGGCACGGTAATGCAAGGCAAGCCAAGCTAGGCTAAGGCAAGTCAAGGCAAGGCTATGGCACAACGCAAGGCTAGGCAATATGCAACAAGGTAAGGAAAGGGTAACGGAAGGCAAGGCTAAGTCATGACAACGCATGGCTGGGCAATGCAAAGCAAGGCAAGGAAAGGGTAACTCAAGGCAAGGCACGGCCAGGCAAGGCAAGGCTAAGTCACGACAACGCAAGGCTAGGCAATGCACGGCAAGACAACGAAAGGCTAACGGAAGGCATGGCACGGCAAGGCAAGGCAAGGCTAAGGCAAGGCAACGCAAGGCTAGGCAATGGACGGCAAGGCAAGGAAAGGGCAACGGAAGGCAAGGCAAGGCAAGGCAAAGCAAGGCAGGGAAAGGGTAACGGAAGGCACTGAAATGCAAGGCAAACCAAACTAGACTAAGGCAAAGCAAGGCAAGGATATGGCAGCATAACGGAAGGTAAGGCAATGTACGACAAGGCAAGGAATGGGTAACGGAAGGCAAGGCAACCAAGATAAAGCAAGGGAAGACAAGGGTAACGGAAGGTACGGCAAGGTAAGGGAAGGACAAGGCAAGGCACGGCAAGTCAAGGCAAGACAAGGCTAAGGCACGACAACGCAAGGCTAAGAAATGCACCGCAAGGCAAGGAAACGTTAACGGAAGGCAAGGCAAGGAAAAGCAAGGCCAGGCAAGGGTAACGGAAGGCAAGGCACGGCAAGGCATGGCCAGCCAATCAAGGCTAATGCTGGGGAAGGCAAGGCTATGGCACGACAACGCAAATCTAGGTAGTGCAGGACATTGCAAGTAAAGGGTAACGGAAGGCAAGGCAAAGCAAGGGAAGGCAAGGGTAACGGAAGGCAAGGAAAGGCAAGGCAAAGCAAGGCAAGGCAAGGGTAACGGAAGGCAGGGCAATGGAAGGCAAGCCAATCTAGGCTAAGGCAAGGCAACGCAAGGCTATGGCACCACTACGGAAGGCAAGGCAATGTACGACAACGCAAGGAATGGGTAACGGAAGGCAAGGCAAGGCAAGACAAAGCAAGGCAAGGCAAGGCTAACGGAAGGCCCGACACGGTAACGCAAGGTAAAGAAAGGCTAGGCAATGCACGGCTAGGCAAGGAAAGGGTAACGGAAGGCAACGCACGGCAAGTCAAGGCAAGACGAAGGCACGAAAACGCAAGGCTAGGCAATGCAGGGCAAGGGAAGGAAAGGGTAACGGATGGCATTGCAAGGCAAGCCAAACCAAGGCAAGGCAAGTGTTATGGAAGGCACGGCACGGCAAGGCAAGGCAAGGCTAAAGCAAGGCAACGAAAGGCTAAGCAATGCACCGCAATGCAAGTAAAGGGTAACGGAATTCAATGCAAGGCAAAGCAACTCCAGGCAAAGGTAATGGAAGTTACGGCAAGGGAAGGCAAGGGTAACAGAAGGCAAGGGAAAGCACTGCAAAGCAAGGCAAGGCAAGGGTAACGGAAGGCACGGCAAGGTAAGGGAAGGACAATGCAAGGCACGACAAGGCAAGGCAAACCAAGGCTAAACAATGCACAGCAGGGCAAGGAAAGGGTAACGGAAGAAAATGCCAGGCAAAGCAAGGCCAGGCAAGGGTAACGGAAGGCAAGGCACGGCAAGGCAAGGCAAGGCTATGGCACGACAACGCACGGCTAGGTAATGCACGGCAATGCAAGGAAAGGGTAACGGAAGGCAAGGCAAGGCAAAGCAAGGGAAGGCAAGGGTAACGGAAGGCAAGGGAATGCAAGGCAAAGCAAGGCAAGGCAAGGGGAACGGAAGGTACGTCAAGGCAAGGGAAAGAAAGGCTAGGCAATGCACGGCAAGACAAGGAAAGGGTAAAGGATGGCAAAGCACGGCCAGGCAAGGCAGGGCTAAGGCACGAAAACGCAAGGCTAGGCAATGCAGGACAAGGCAAGGAAAGGGTAACGTAAGGCACTGCAAGGCAAGGCAAAGCAAGGCAAGGCAAGGCTAAAGCAAGGCAACGCAAGGCTAGGCAATGCACTTAAAGGCACCGAAAGTGTAACGGAAGCAAGGCAAGGTAAGTTAAAGCAAGGCAATGCAATGGGAACGGAAGGCACGGCAAGGTAAGGCAAGGTGAATGGAAGGCAGGGCAAGGCAAGGCAAAGCTAAGGTAAGGCAACGCAAGTCAAAGAGAGGTTAAGGCAAGGCAAGCCAAGCAAGGCTAAGGAAAGTGGAGACAAGGCTAAGGCACGACAACGCAAGGCTAGGCAATGCACGGCAAAGCAAGGAAAGTGTAACGGAAGGCACGGCACGGCAATGCAAGGCAAGGTTATGGCACGACAACGCAAGGCTAAGGCACGACAACGCAAGGCTTGGCAATGCAGGGCAAGGCAAGGAAAGTGTAACGGAAGGAAAGGCAAGGCAAGGCAAAGCAAGGCAACGCAAGGGGAATGGAAGGCACGGAAAGGTAAGGTAAGGACAAGGCAAGGCCCAGCAAGGCAAGGCAAGGCTAAGGCATGACAAGGCAAGGCTAGGCAATGCAAAGCAAGGCAAGGAAAGGGTAACTCAAGGCAAGGCACGGCCAGGCAAGGCAAGGCTAAGGCACGACAACACAAGGCTAGGCAATGCAAGGCAAGGCAACGAAAGGCTAACGGAAGGCATGGCACGGCAAGGCAAGGCAAGGCAACGCAAGGCTAGGCAATGCACGTCAAGGCAAGGAAAGGGTAACGGAAGGCAAGGCAAGGGAAGGCAAAGCAAGGCAGGGAAAGGGTAATGGAAGGCACTGAAATTCAAGGCAAACCAAACTAGACTAAGGCAAGGCAAGGCAATGATATAGCAGCACAACGGAAGGCAAGGCAATGTACGAGAAGGCAAGGAATGGGTAACGGAAGGCAAAGCAAGGCAAGACCAAGCAAGGGAAGGCAAGGGTAACGGAAGGCACGGCAAGGTAAGGGAAGGACAAGGCAAGGCACGGCAACGCAAGGCAAGGCAAGGGTAAGGCACGACAACGCAAGGCTAGGTAATGCACGGCAATGCAAGGAAAGCGTAACCGAATTCAATGCAAGGCAAAGCAAGGCCAGGCAAAAGTAATGGAATTTACCGCAAGGGAAGGCAAGGGTAACAGAAGGCAAGGGATAGCACTGCAAAGTAAGGCAAGGCAAGGGCAACGGAAGGCACGGCAAGGTAAGGGAAGGACAATGCAAGTCACGACAAGGCAAGGCAACTCAAAGCTAAGCAATGCACCGCAGGGCAAGCAAAGGGTAACGGAAGGCAATGCAAGGCAAGGCAAAGCAAGGGAAGGCAAGGGTAACGGAAGGCAAGGCAAGGGACGGCAAAGCAAGGCAAGGCAAGGGGAACGAAAGGCACGGCAAGGTAAGGCAAGGTGAATGGAAGGCACGGCAAGGCTAGGCAAAGCTAAGGTAAGGCAACGCAAGGCAAGGAAAGGTTAAGGCAAGGCAAGCCAAGCAAGGCTAAGGCAAGTGGAGACAAGGCTAAGGCACGACAACGCACGGCCAGGCAATGCACGGCAAAGCAAGGAAAGTGTAATGGAAGGAACGGCACGGCAAGGCAAGGCAAGGTTAAGGCACGACAACGCAAGGCTAAGGCACGACAACGCAAGGCTTGGCAATGCAGGGCAAGGCAAGGAAAGGGTAACGGAAGGAAAGGCAAGGCAATGCAAAGCAAGGCAAGGCAAGAGTAACGGAAGGCACGGCACGGCAATGCAAGGCAAGGCTTATGCAACGCAACGCAAGGCTAGGCAATGAACGGCAAGGCAAGGAAAGTTTCACGGACGCAGGGCACGGCAAGGTCAAGAAAGCGAAGGCAAGGGTAACGCAAGGCAAGGCAAGGCAATGCAAATCAAGGCAAGGCAAGCGGAACGGAAGGCACGGAAAGGCAAGGCAAGCCAGGCTAGGCTAAGGCAAGGCAAGGCAAGACCATGGCACGACAACGGACGGTTAGGAATTGCACGCCAAGGCAAGGAAAGTGTAACGGAAAGCAAGGCACGGCACGTCCAGGCAAGGCTAAGGGAAGGCAACGCAAGGCAAGGAAAGGTTAATGGAAGTCAAGGCAAGGCAAAGCAAGGCCAGGGAAGGGTAACGGAAGGCAAGGCACGGCAAGGCAAGGCCAGCCAATCAAGGCTAAGGAAAGGGAAGGCAAGGCTATGGCACGACAACGCACGTCTAGGTAATGCTCGGCAATGCAAGGAAAGGGTAGCGGAAGCAAGGCAAGGCAAGGGAAAGCAATGCAATGCAAGGGGAACGAAAGGCAAGGCAAGGTAAGGCAAGGGGAATGGAAGGCACGGCAAGGAAAGGGAAGGACAAGGCAAGGCACTGCCAGGCAAGGTAAGGCTAAGGCACGATAACACAAGGCTAGGCAAGTTTAAGGCAAGGGACGCCAATCAAGGCTAAGGCAAGGGGATGCAAAGCTAAGGCAGGACAACGCAAGGCTAGGCAATGCAGGGCCAGGCAAGGAAAGGGTAATGGAAGGCAAGGCCAGGCAAGTTAAAGCAAGGCAAGGCAAGTGTAACGGAAAGCACGGCACGGCAAGGCAAGGCAAGGCTAACGCAAGGCAACGCAAGGCTAGGGAAAGATAAGGCAAGGAAACACAAGGCTAGGCAATGCACGGCAAGGCAAGGGGAACGGAAGGTACGGCAAGGCAAGGCAAAGCTAAGGTAAGGCAACGCAAGGCAAGGCAAGCCAAGCAAGGCTAAGGCAAGTGGAGACAAGGCTAAGGCACTACAAAGCAAGGCTTGGCAATGCACGGCAAAGCAAGGAAAGTGTAACGGAAGGCAAGGCAAGGCAAGGCAAAGCAAGGCAAGGCAAGGGTAACGGAAGACAAGGCAAGGCAAGGCAAAGCAAGGCAACGCAAGGGGAACGGAAGGCACGGAAAGGTAAGGTAAGGACAAGGCAAGGCCCAGCAAGGCAAGGAAAGGCTAAGGCATGACAACGCAAGGCTAGGCAATGCAAAGCAAGGCAAGGAAAGGGTAACTCAAGGCAAGGCACGGCCAGGCAATGCAAGACTAAGGCAAGGCAACGCAAGGCTAGGCAATGCACGGCAAGGCAAGGAAAGGGCAACGGAAGGCAAGGCAAGGCAAGGCAAAGCAAGGCAGTGAAAGGGTAACGTAAGGCACTGAAATGCAAGGCAAACCAACCTAGACTAAGGCAAGGCAAGGCAAGGATATGGCAGCATAACGGAAGGTAAGGCAATGTACGACAAGGCAAGGAATGGGTAACGGAAGGCAAGGCAACCAAGATAAAGCAAGGGAAGACAAGGGTAACGGAAGGTACGGCAAGGTAGGGGAAGGAGAAGGCAAGGCACGGCAAGTCAAGGCAAGACAAGGATAAGGCACGACAACGCAAGGCTAAGAAATGCACCGCAAGGCAAGGAAACGTTAACGGAAGGCAAGGCAAGGAAAAGCAAGGCCAGGCAAGGGTAACGGAAGGCAAGGCACGGCAAGGCATGGCCAGCCAATCAAGGCTAATGCTAGGGAAGGCAAGGCTATGGCACGACAACGCAAATCTAGGTAATGAAGGACATTGCAAGGAAAGGGTAACGGAAGGCAAGGCAAAGCAAGGGAAGGCAAGGGTAACGGAATGCAAGGAAAGGCAAGGCAAAGCAAGGCAAGGGAAGGGTAACGGAAGGCACGGCAATGGAAGGCAAGCCAATCTAGGCTAAGGCAAGGCAACGCAAGGCTATGGCACCACAACGGAAGGCAAGGCAATGTACGAAGGCAAGGCAAGGGTAACGGAAGGCACGGCAAGGTAAGGGAAGTAAGACAAAGCAAGGCAAGGCAAGGGTAACGGAAGGCACGGCAAGGTAAGGGAAGTAAGACAAAGCAAGGCAAGGCAAGGGTAACGGAAGGCACGGCAAGGTAAGGGAAGGCAAGGAAGGCAAGGCAAAGCAAGGCAAGGCAAGGCTAACGGAAGGCCCGACACGGTGAGGCAAGGTAAAGAAAGGCTAGGCAATGCACGGCTAGGCAAGGAAAGGGTAACGGAAGGCAACGCACGGCAAGGCAAGGCAAGACGAAGGCACGAAAACGCAAGGGTAGGCAATGCAGGGCAAGGCAAGGAAAGGGTAACGGATGGCATTGCAAGGCAAGCCAAAGCAAGGCAAGGCAAGTGGTACGGAAGGCACGGAACGGCAAGGCAACGCAAGGCTAAAGCAAGGCAACGCAAGGCTAAGCAATGCACCGCAATGCAAGTAAAGGGTAACGGAATTCAATGCAAGGCAAAGCAATTCCAGGCAAAGGTAATGGAAGTTACGGCAAGGGAAGGCAAGGGTAACAGAAGGCAAGGGAAAGCACTGCAAAGCAAGGCAAGGCAAGGGTAACGGAAGGCACGGCAAGGTAAGGGAAGGACAATGCAAGGCACGACAAGGCAAGGCAACCCAAGGCTAAGCAATGTACAGCAGGGCAAGGAAAGGGTAACGGAAGAAAATGCAAGGCAAAGCAAAGCCAGGCAAGGGTAACGGAAGGCAAGGCACGGCAAGGCAAGGGAAGGCTAAAGCAAGGCAACGCTAGGCTAGGCAATGCACGGCAAGGCAACGAAAGTGTAACGGAAACAAGGAAAGGCAAGGGAAAGCAAGGCAATGCATGGGGAACGGAAGGCAAGGCAAGGCAAGGAAAAGCAATGGAAGGCAAGGGCAACGGAAGGCACGGTAATGCAAGGCAAGCCAAGCTAGGCTAAGGCAAGTCAAGGCAAGGCTATGGCACAACGGAAGGCTAGGCAATATGCAACAAGGTAAGGAAAGGGTAACGGAAGGCAAGGCTAAGGCATGACAACGCATGGCTAGGCAATGCAAAGCAAGGCAAGGAAAGGGTAACTCAAGGCAAGGCACGGCCAGGCAAGGCAAGGCTAAGTCACGACAACGCAAGGCTAGGCAATGCACGGCAAGACAACGAAAGGCAAACGGAAGGCATGGCACGGCAAGGCAAGGCAAGGCTAAGGCAAGGCAACGCAAGGCTAGGCAATGGACGGAAAGGCAAGGAAACGGCAACGGAAGGCAAGGCAAGGCAAGGCAAAGCAAGGCAGGGAAAGGGTAACGGAAGGCACTGAAATGCAAGGCAAACCAAACTAGACTAAGGCAAAGCAAGGCAAGGATATGGCAGCATAACGGAAGGTAAGGCAATGTACGACAAGGCAGGGAATGGGTAACGGAAGGCAAGGCAACCAAGATAAAGCAAGGGAAGACAAGGGTAACGGAAGGTACGGCAAGGTAAGGGAAGGACAAGGCAAGGCACGGCAAGTCAAGGCAAGACAAGGCTAAGGCACGACAACGCAAGGCTAAGAAATGCACCGCAAGGCAAGGAAACGTTAACGGAAGGCAAGGCAAGGAAAAGCAAGGCCAGGCAAGGGTAACGGAAGGCAAGGCACGGCAAGGCATGGCCAGCCAATCAAGGCTAATGCTAGGGAAGGCAAGGCTATGGCACGACAACGCAAATCTAGGTAATGCAGGACATTGCAAGGAAAGGGTAACCGAAGGCAAGGCAAAGCAAGGGAAGGCAAGGGTAACGGAAGGCAAGGAAAGGCAAGGCAAAGCAAGGCAAGGCAAGGGTAACGGAAGGCACGGCAATGGAAGGCAAGCCAATCTAGGCTAAGGCAAGGAAACGCAAGGCTATGGCACCACAACGGAAGGCAAGGCAATGTACGACAACGCAAGGAATGGGTAACGGAAGGCCCGACACGGTGAGGCAAGGTAAAGAAAGCTAGGCAATGCACGGCTAGGCAAGGAAAGGGTAACGGAAGGCAACGCACGGCAAGTCAAGGCAAGACGAAGGCACGAAAACGCAAGGCTAGGCAATGCAGGGTAAGGCAAGGAAAGGGTAACGGATGGCATTGCAAGGCAAGCCAAAGCAAGGCAAGGCAAGTGTTACGGAAGGCACGGCACGGCAAGGCAACGCAAGGCTAAAGCAAGGCAACGCAAGGCTAAGCAATGCACCGCAATGCAAGTAAAGGGTAACGGAATTCGATGCAAGGCAAAGCAAGGCGAGGCAAAGGTAATGGAAGTTACGGCAAGGGAAGGCAAGGGTAACAGAAGGCAAGGGAAAGCACTTCAAAGCAAGGCAAGGCAAGGGTAACGGAAGGCACGGCAAGGTAAGGGAAGGACAATGCAAGGCACGACAAGGCAAGGAAACCAAGGCTAAACAATGCACAGCAGGGCAAGGAAAGGGTAACGGAAGAAAATGCCAGGCAAAGCAAGGCCAGGCAAGGGTAACGGAAGGCAAGGCACCGCAAGGCAAGGCAAGGCTAAAGCAAGGCAACGCTAGGCTAGGCAATGCACGGCAAGGCAACGAAAGTGTAACGGAAGCAAGGCAAGGCAAGGGAAAGCAAGGCAATGCAAGGGGAACGGAAGGCAAGGCAAGGCAAGGGAAGGACAAGGCAAGGCAAGGCCAGGCAAGGTAACGCTAAGGCACGATAACACAAGGCTACGCTAAGGCAAGGGGAGGGAAAGATAAGGCAGGAGAACGCAAGCCTAGGCAATGCACGCAACCGCAAGGAAAGCGTAAGGGAATGCAATGCTCGGCAAGGCAACGAAAGTGTAACGGAAACAAGGCAAGGCAAGGGAAAGCAAGGCAATGCAAGGGGAACGGAAGGCAAGGCAAGGCAAGGGAAGGACAAGGCAAGGCAAGGCCAGGCAAGGTAACGCTAAGGCACGATAACACAAGGCTAGGCTAAGGCAAGGGGAGGGAAAGATAAGGCAGCAGAACGCAAGGCTAGGCAATGCACGCAAACGCAAGGAAAGTGTAAGGGAATGCAAGGCACGGCAAGGCAAGGCAAGTCTAAGTCAAGGCAACGCAAGGCTAAGCAATGCACCGCAAGGCAAGGAAAGGGTAACGGAAGGCAATGGAAGGCAAAGCAAGGCCAGGCAAGGGTAACGGAAGTCACGGGAAGGGAAGGCAAGGCAAGGCTAAGACAAGGCAACGCAAGGCTAAGCAATGCACCGCAAGGCAACGAAAGGCTAGCGGAAGGCATAGCACGGCAAGGCAAAGCACGACTAACGCAAGGCTACGCAAGGCTAGGCAACGCACGGCAAGGCAAGGAAAGGGCAACGGAAGGCCAGCCAAGGCAAGGCAAAGCAAGGTAAGGCAAGGATAACGGAAGGCAGGGCAATGCAAGGCAAACCAAGCTAGGCTAAGTCAAGGCAAGGCAACTCTATGGCACCACAACGGAAGGCAAGGCAATGTACGACAAGGCAAGGAATGGGTAACGGAAGGCAAGGCAAGGCAAGACTAAGCAAGGCATGGCAAGGGTAACGGAAGGCACGGCAACGAAAGGGAAGGACAAGGCAAGGCACGGCAACGCAAGGCAAGGCAAGGCTAAGGCACGACAGAGCAAGGCTAGGTAATGCACGGCAATGCAAGGAAAGGGTAAAGGAATTCAATGCAAGGCAAAGCAAGGCCAGGCAAAAGTAATGGAATTTACGGCAAGGGAAGGCAAGGGTAACAGAAGGCAAGGGAAGGCACTGCAAAGTAAGGCAAGGCAAGGGTAACGGACGGCACGGCAAGGTAAGGGAAGGACAATGCAAGGCACGACAAGGCAAGGCAACTCAAGGCTAAGCAATGCACCACAGGGCAAGGAAAGGGTAACAGAAGGCAATGCAAGGCAAAGCAAGGTCAGGCAAGGGTAACGGAAGGCAAGGTACGGCAAGGCAAGGCAAGGCTATGGCACGACAACGCACGGCTAGGTAATGCACGGCAATGCAAGGAAAGGGTAACGGAAGGCAAGGCAAGGCAAGGCAAAGCAAGGCAAGGCAAGGGGAACGGAAGGTACGTCAAGGCAAGGGAAAGAAAGGCTAGGCAATGCACGGCAAGACAAGGAAAGGGCAAAGGAAGGCAAAGCACGGCAAGGCAAGGCAGGGCTAAGGCATGAAAACGCAAGGCTAGGCAATAGAGGAAAAGTCAAGGAAAGGGTACCGTAAGGCACTGCAAGGCAAGGCAAAGCAAGGCAATGCAAGTGTAACGGAAGGCACGGCACGGCAAGGCAAGGCAAGGCTAAAGCAAGGCAACGCAAGGCTAGGCAATGCACTTAAAGGCACCGAAAGTGTAACGGAAGCAAGGCAAGGTAAGGGAAAGCAAGGCAATGCAATGGGAACGGAAGGCACGGCAAGGTAAGGTAAGGACAAGGCAAGGCCCAGCAAGGCAAGGCAAGGCTAAGGCATGACAACGCAAGGCTAGGAAATGCAAAGCAAGGCAAGGAAAGGGTAACTCAAGGCAAGGCACGGCCAGGCAAGGCAAGGCTAAGGCACGACAACGCAAGGCTAGGCAATGCAAGGCAAGGCAACGAAAGGCTAACGGAAGGCATGGCACGGCAAGGCAAGGCAAGGCAACGCAAGGCTAGGCAATGCACGTCAAGGCAAGGAAAGGGTAACGGAAGGCAAGGCAAGGGAAGGCAAAGCAAGGCAGGGAAAGGGTAATGGAAGGCACTGAAATTCAAGGCAAACCAAACTAGACTAAGGCAAGGCACGGCAATGATATAGCAGCACAACGGAAGGCAAGGCAATGTACGAGAAGGCAAGGAATGGGTAACGGAAGGCAAAGCAAGGCAAGACCAAGCAAGGGAAGGCAAGGGTAACGGAAGGCACGGCAAGGTAAGGGAAGGAAAAGGCAAGGCACGGCAACGCAAGGCAAGGCAAGGGTAAGGCACGACAACGCAAGGCTAGGTAATGCACGGCAATGCAAGGAAAGCGTAACCGAATTCAATGCAAGGCAAAGCAAGGCCAGGCAAAAGTAATGGAATTTACGGCAAGGGAAGACAAGGGTAACAGAAGGCAAGGGATAGCACTGCAAAGTAAGGCAAGGCAAGGTTAACGGAAGGCACGGCAAGGTAAGGGAAGGACAATGCAAGGCACGACAAGGCAAGGCAACTCAAGGCTAAGCAATGCACCGCAAAGCAAGGAAAGGGTAACGGAAGGCAATGCAAGGCAAGGCAAAGCAAGGGAAGGCAAGGGTAACGGAAGGCAAGGCAAGGGAAGGCAAAGCAAGGCAAGGCAAGGGGAACGAAAGGCACGGCAAGGTAAGGCAAGGTGAATGGAAGGCACGGCAAGGCTAGGCAAAGCTAAGGTAAGGCAACGCAAGGCAAGGAAAGGTTAAGGCAAGGCAAGCCAAGCAAGGCTAAGGCAAGTGGAGACAAGGCTAAGGCACGACAACGCACGGCCAGGCAATGCACGGCAAAGCAAGGAAAGTGTAATGGAAGGAACGGCACGGCAAGGCAAGGCAAGGTTAAGGCACGACAACGCAAGGCTAAGGCACGACAACGCAAGGCTTGGCAATGCAGGGCAAGGCAAGGCAAGGGTAACGGAAGGAAAGGCAAGGCAATGCAAAGCAAGGCAAGGCAAGAGTAACGGAAGGCACGGCACGGCAATTCAAGGCAAGGCTTATGCAACGCAACGCAAGGCTAGGCAATGAACGGCAAGGCAAGGAAAGTTTCACGGACGCAGGACACGGCAAGGTCAAGAAAGCGAAGGCAAGGGTAACGCAAGGCAAGGCAAGGCAATGCAAATCAAGGCAAGGCAAGCGGAACGGAAGGCACGGAAAGGCAAGGCAAGCCAGGCTAGGCTAAGGCAAGGCAAGGCAAGACCATGGCACGACAACGGACGGTTAGGAATTGCACGCCAAGTCAAGGAAAGTGTAACGGAAAGCAAGGCACGGCACGTCCAGGCAAGGCTAAGGGAAGGCAAAACAAGGCAAGGAAAGGTTAACGGAAGTCAAGGCAAGGCAAAGCAAGGCCAGGGAAGGGTAACGGAAGGCAAGGCACGGCAAGGCAAGGCCAGCCAATCAAGGCTAAGGAAAGGGAAGGCAAGGCTATGGCACGACAACGCACGTCTAGGTAATGCTCGGCAATGCAAGGAAAGGGTAGCGGAAGCAAGGCAAGGCAAGGGAAAGCAATGCAATGCAAGGGGAACGAAAGGCAAGGCAAGGTAAGGCAAGGGGAATGGAAGGCACGGCAAGGAAATGGAAGGACAAGGCAAGGCACTGCCAGGCAAGGTAAGGCTAAGGCACGATAACACAAGGCTAGGCAAGTTTAAGGCAAGGGACGCCAATCAAGGCTAAGGCAAGGGGATGCAAAGCTAAGGCAGGACAACGCAAGGCTAGGCAATGGAGGGCCAGGCAAGGAAAGGGTAATGGAAGGCAAGGCCAGGCAAGTTAAAGCAAGGCAAGGCAAGTGTAACGGAAAGCACGGCACGGCAAGGCAAGGCAAGGCTAACGCAAGGCAACGCAAGGCTAGGGAAAGATAAGGCAAGGAAACACAAGGCTAGGCAATGCACGGCAAGGCAAGGGGAACGGAAGGTACGGCAAGGCAAGGCAAAGCTAAGGTAAGGCAACGCAAGGCAAGGCAAGCCAAGCAAGGCTAAGGCAAGTGGAGACAAGGCTAAGGCACTACAAAGCAAGGCTTGGCAATGCACGGCAAAGCAAGGAAAGTGTAACGGAAGGCAAGGCAAGGCAAGGCAAAGCAAGGCAAGGCAAGGGTAACGGAAGACAAGGCAAGGCAAGGCAAAGCAAGGCAAGGCAAGGGGAACGGAAGGCACGGCAAGGTAAGGTAAGGACAAGGCAAGGCCCAGCAAGGCAAGGCAAGGCTAAGGCATGACAACGCAAGGCTAGGCAATGCAAAGCAAGGCAAGGAAAGGGTAACTCAAGGCAAGGCACGGCCAGGCAATGCAAGACTAAGGCAAGGCAACGCAAGGCTAGGCAATGCACGGCAAGGCAAGGAAAGGGCAACGGAAGGCAAGGCAAGGCAAGGCAAAGCAAGGCAGTGAAAGGGTAACGTAAGGCACTGAAATGCAAGGCAAACCAACCTAGACTAAGGCAAGGCAAGGCAAGGATATGGCAGCATAACGGAAGGTAAGGCAATGTACGACAAGGCAAGGAATGGGTAACGGAAGGCAAGGCAACCAAGATAAAGCAAGGGAAGACAAGGGTAACGGAAGGTACGGCAAGGTAAGGGAAGGAGAAGGCAAGGCACGGCAAGTCAAGGCAAGACAAGGATAAGGCACGACAACGCAAGGCTAAGAAATGCACCGCAAGGCAAGGAAACGTTAACGGAAGGCAAGGCAAGGAAAAGCAAGGCCAGGCAAGTGTAATGGAAGGCAAGGCACGGCAAGGCATGGCCAGCCAATCAAGGCTAATGCTAGGGAAGGCAAGGCTATGGCACGACAACGCAAATCTAGGTAATGAAGGACATTGCAAGGAAAGGGTAACGGAAGGCAAGGCAAAGCAAGGGAAGGCAAGGGTAACGGAATGCAAGGAAAGGCAAGGCAAAGCAAGGCAAGGGAAGGGTAACGGAAGGCACGGCAATGGAAGGCAAGCCAATCTAGGCTAAGGCAAGGCAACGCAAGGCTATGGCACCACAACGGAAGGCAAGGCAATGTACGACAACGCAAGGAATGGGTAACGGAAGGCAAGGCAAGGCAAGACAAAGCAAGGCAAGGCAAGGGTAACGGAAGGCACGGCAAGGTAAGGGAAGTACAAAGTAAGGCACGGCAAGGCAAGGCAAGGCAAGGAAAGGGTAACAGAAGGCAAGGAAGGCAAGGCAAAGCAAGGCAAGGCAAGGCTAACGGAAGGCCCGACACGGTGAGGCAAGGTAAAGAAAGGCTAGGCAATGCACGGCTAGGCAAGGAAAGGGTAACGGAAGGCAACGCACGGCAAGGCAAGGCAAGACGAAGGAACGAAAACGCAAGGCTAGGCAATGCAGGGCAAGGCAAGGAAAGGGTAACGGATGGCATTGCAAGGCAAGCCAAAGCAAGGCAAGGCAAGTGGTACGGAAGGCACGGAACGGCAAGGCAACGCAAGGCTAAAGCAAGGCAACGCAAGGCTAAGCAATGCACCGCAATGCAAGTAAAGGGTAACGGAATTCAATGCAAGGCAAAGCAATTCCAGGCAAAGGTAATGGAAGTTACGGCAAGGGAAGGCAAGGGTAACAGAAGGCAAGGGAAAGCACTGCAAAGCAAGGCAAGGCAAGGGTAACGGAAGGCACGGCAAGGTAAGGGAAGGACAATGCAAGGCACGACAAGGCAAGGCAACCCAAGGCTAAGCAATGTACAGCAGGGCAAGGAAAGGGTAACGGAAGAAAATGCAAGGCAAAGCAAAGCCAGGCAAGGGTAACGGAAGGCAAGGCACGGCAAGGCAAGGGAAGGCTAAAGCAAGGCAACGCTAGGCTAGGCAATGCACGGCAAGGCAACGAAAGTGTAACGGAAACAAGGAAAGGCAAGGAAAAGCAAGGCAATGCATGGGGAACGGAAGGCAAGGCAAGGCAAGGCAAAGCAATGGAAGGCAAGGGCAACGGAAGGCACGGTAATGCAAGGCAAGCCAAGCTAGGCTAAGGCAAGTCAAGGCAAGGCTATGGCACAACGGAAGGCTAGGCAATATGCAACAAGGTAAGGAAAGGGTAACGGAAGGCAAGGCTAAGGCATGACAACGCATGGCTAGGCAATGCAAAGCAAGGCAAGGAAAGGGTAACTCAAGGCAAGGCACGGCCAGGCAAGGCAAGGCTAAGTCACGACAACGCAAGGCTAGGCAATGCACGGCAAGACAACGAAAGGCAAACGGAAGGCATGGCACGGCAAGGCAAGGCAAGGCTAAGGCAAGGCAACGCAAGGCTAGGCAATGGACGGAAAGGCAAGGAAACGGCAACGGAAGGCAAGGCAAGGCAAGGCAAAGCAAGGCAGGGAAAGGGTAACGGAAGGCACTGAAATGCAAGGCAAACCAAACTAGACTAAGGCAAAGCAAGGCAAGGATATGGCAGCATAACGGAAGGTAAGGCAATGTACGACAAGGCAGGGAATGGGTAACGGAAGGCAAGGCAACCAAGATAAAGCAAGGGAAGACAAGGGTAACGGAAGGTACGGCAAGGTAAGGGAAGGACAAGGCAAGGCACGGCAAGTCAAGGCAAGACAAGGCTAAGGCACGACAACGCAAGGCTAAGAAATGCACCGCAAGGCAAGGAAACGTTAACGGAAGGCAAGGCAAGGAAAAGCAAGGCCAGGCAAGGGTAACGGAAGGCAAGGCATGGCAAGGCATGGCCAGCCAATCAAGGCTAATGCTAGGGAAGGCAAGGCTATGGCACGACAACACAAATCTAGGTAATGCAGGACATTGCAAGGAAAGGGTAACGGAAGGCAAGGGAAAGCAAGGGAAGGCAAGGGTAACGGAAGGCAAGGAAAGGCAAGGCAAAGCAAGGCAAGGCAAGGGTAACGGAAGGCACGGAAATGGAAGGCAAGCCAATCTAGGCTAAGGCAAGGCAACGCAAGGCTATGGCACCACAACGGAAGGCAAGGCAATGTACGACAACGCAAGGAATGGGTAACGGAAGGCCCGACACGGTGAGGCAAGGTAAAGAAAGCTAGGCAATGCACGGCTAGGCAAGGAAAGGGTAACGGATGGCATTGCAAGGCAAGCCAAAGCAAGGCAAGGCAAGTGTTACGGAAGGCACGGCACGGGAAGGCAACGCAAGGCTAAAGCAAGGCAACGCAAGGCTAAGCAATGCACCGCAATGCAAGTAAAGGGTAACGGAATTCAATGCAAGGCAAAGCAAGGCGAGGCAAAGGTAATGGAAGTTACGGCAAGGGAAGGCAAGGGTAACAGAAGGCAAGGGAAAGCACTACAAAGCAAGGCAAGGCAAGGGTAACGGAAGGCACGGCAAGGTAAGGGAAGGACAATGCAAGGCACGACAAGGCAAGGCAAACCAAGGCTAAACAATGCACAGCAGGGCAAGGAAAGGGTAACGGAAGAAAATGCCAGGCAAAGCAAGGCCAGGCAAGGGTAACGGAAGGCAAGGCACCGCAAGGCAAGGCAAGGCTAAAGCAAGGCAACGCTAGGCTAGGCAATGCACGGCAAGGCAACGAAAGTGTAACGGAAGCAAGGCAAGGCAAGGGAAAGCAAGGCAATGCAAGGGGAACGGAAGGCAAGGCAAGGCAAGGGAAGGACAAGGCAAGGCAAGGCCAGACAAGGTAACGCTAAGGCACGATAACACAAGGCTACGCTAAGGCAAGGGGAGGGAAAGATAAGGCAGGAGAACGCAAGCCTAGGCAATGCACGCAACCGCAAGGAAAGCGTAAGGGAATGCAATGCTCGGCAAGGCAAAGAAAGTGTAACGGAAACAAGGCAAGGCAAGGGAAAGCAAGGCAATGCAAGGGGAACGGAAGGCAAGGCAAGGCAAGGGAAGGACAAGGCAAGGCAAGGCCAGGCAAGGTAACGCTAAGGCACGATAACACAAGGCTAGGCTAAGGCAAGGGGAGGGAAAGATAAGGCAGCAGAACGCAAGGCTAGGCAATGCACGCAAACGCAAGGAAGGTGTAAGGGAATGCAAGGCACGGCAAGGCAAGGCAAGTCTAAGTCAAGGCAACGCAAGGCTAAGCAATGCACCGCAAGGCAAGGAAAGGGTAACGGAAGGCAATGGAAGGCAAAGCAAGGCCAGGCAAGGGTAACGGAAGTCACGGGAAGGGAAGGCAACGCAAGGCTAAGCAATGCACCGCAAGGCAACGAAAGGCTAGCGGAAGGCATAGCACGGCAAGGCAAAGCACGACTAACGCAAGGCAACGCAAGGCTAGGCAACGCACGGCAAGGCAAGGAAAGGGCAACGGAAGGCCAGCCAAGGCAAGGCAAAGCAAGGCAAGGCAAGGATAACGGAAGGCACGGCAATGCAAGGCAAACCAAGCTAGGCTAAGTCAAGGCAAGGCAACTCTATGGCACCACAACGGAAGGCAAGGCAATGTACGACAAGGCAAGGAATGGGTAACGGAAGGCAAGGCAAGGCAAGACTAAGCAAGGCATGGCAAGGGTAACGGAAGGCACGGCAACGAAAGGGAAGGACAAGGCAAGGCACGGCAACGCAAGGCAAGGCAAGGCTAAGGCACGACAGAGCAAGGCTAGGTAATGCACGGCAATGCAAGGAAAGGGTAAAGGAATTCAATGCAAGGCAAAGCAAGGCCAGGCAAAAGTAATGGAATTTACGGCAAGGGAAGGCAAGGGTAACAGAAGGCAAGGGAAGGCACTGCAAAGTAAGGCAAGGCAAGGGTAACGGACGGCACGGCAAGGTAAAGGAAGGACAATGCAAGGCACGACAAGGCAAGGCAACTCAAGGCTAAGCAATGCACCACAGGGCAAGGAAAGGGTAACAGAAGGCAATGCAAGGCAAAGCAAGGGCAGGCAAGGTTAACGGAAGGCAAGGCACGGCAAGGCAAGGCAAGGCTATGGCACGACAACGCACGGCTAGGTAATGCACGGCAATGCAAGGAAAGGGTAACGGAAGGCAAGGCCAGGCAAGGCAAAGCAAGGCAAGGCAAGGGGAACGGAAGGTACGTCAAGGCAAGGGAAAGAAAGGCTAGGCAATGCACGGCAAGACAAGGAAAGGGCAAAGGAAGGCAAAGCACGGCAAGGCAAGGCAGGGCTAAGGCATGAAAACGCAAGGCTAGGCAATAGAGGAAAAGTCAAGGAAAGGGTACCGTAAGGCACTGCAAGGCAAGGCAAAGCAAGGCAATGCAAGTGTAACGGAAGGCACGGCACGGCAAGGCAAGGCAAGGCTAAAGCAAGGCAACGCAAGGCTAGGCAATGCACTTAAAGGCACCGAAAGTGTAACGGAAGCAAGGCAAGGTAAGTGAAAGCAAGGCAATGCAATGGGAACGGAAGGCACGGCAAGGTAAGGCAAGGTGAATGGAAGGCAGGGCAAGGCAAGGCAAAGCTAAGGTAAGGCAACGCAAGTCAAAGAGAGGTTAAGGCAAGGCAAGCCAAGCAAGGCTAAGGCAAGTGGAGACAAGGCTAAGGCACGACAACGCAAGGCTAGGCAATGCACGCAAAGCAAGGAAAGTGTAACGGAAGGCACGGCACGGCAATGCAAGGCAAGGTTATGGCACGACAACGCAAGTCTAAGGCACGACAACGCAAGGCTTGGCAATGCAGGGCAAGGCAAGGAAAGGGTAACAGAAGGAAAGGCAAGGCAAGGCAAAGCAAGGCAACGCAAGGGCAATGGAAGGCACGGCAAGGTAAGGTAAGGACAAGGCAAGGCCCAGCAAGGCAAGGCAAGGCTAAGGCATGACAACGCAAGGCTAGGCAATGCAAAGCAAGGCAAGGAAAGGGTAACTCAAGGCAAGGCACGGCCAGGCAAGTTAAGGCTAAGGCACGACAACGCAAGGCTAGGCAATGCAAGGCAAGGCAACGAAAGGCTAACGGAAGGCATGGCACGGCAAGGCAAGGCAAAGCAACGCAAGGCTAGGCAACGCACGTCAAGGCAAGGAAAGGGTAACGGAAGGCAAGGCAAGGCAAGGCAAAGCAAGGCAGGGAAAGGGTAACGGAAGGCACTGAAATGCAAGGCAAACCAAACTAGACTAAGACAAGGCAAGGCAAGGATATGGCAGCATAACGGAATGTAAGGCAATGTACGACAAGGCAAGGAATGGGTAACGGAAGGCAAGGCAAGGCAAGGCAAAGCAAGGCAAGGCAAGGGTAACGGAAGGCACGGCAAGGTAAGGGAAGGACAAGGCAAGGCACGGCAATGCAAGGCAAGGCAAGGCTAAGGCACGGCAACGCAAGGCTAGGTATTGCACGGCAATGCAAGGAAAGGGTAAACGAATTCAATGCAAGGCAAAGCAAGGCCAAGAAAAATTATGGAATTTACGGCAAGGGAAGGCAAGGGTAACAGAAGGCAAGGGATAGCACTGCAAAGTAAGGCTAGGCAAGGGTAATGTAAGGCACGGCAAGGTAAGGGAAGGACAATGCAAGGCACGACAAGGCAAGGCAACTCAAGGCTAAGCAATGCACCGCAGTGCAAGGAAAGAGTAACGGAAGGCAGTGCAAGGCAAAGCAAGGCCAGGCAAGGGTAACGGAAGGCAAGGCACGGCAATGCAAGGCAAGGCAAGGCTATGGCACGACAACGCAAGGCTAGGTAAAGAACGGCAATGCAAGGAAAGGGTAACGGAATGCAAGGCAAGGCAAGGCAAAGCAATGCAAGGTAAGGGGAACGGAAGGCACGGCAAGGTAAGGCAAGGTGAATGGAAGGCACGGCAAGGCAAGGCAAAGCTAAAGTAAGGCAACGCAAGGCAAGGAAAGGTTAAGGCAAGGCCAGCCAAGCAAGGCTAAGGCAAGTGGAGACAAAGCTAAGGCACGACAAAGCACGGCCAGGCAATGCACGGCAAAGCAAGGAAAGTGTAACGGAAGGCACGGCACGGCAAGGCAAGGAAAGGTTATGGCACGACAATGCAAGGCTAAGCCACGACAACGCAAGGCTTGGCAATGCAGGGCAAGGGAAGGAAAGGGTAAGGAAGGCAAGGCAAGGCAATGCAAAGCAAGGCAAGGCAAGAGTAACGGAAGGCACGGCACGGCAATGCCAGGCAAGGCTTATGCAACGCAACGCAAGGCTAGGCAATGAAAGGCAAGGCAAGGAAAGTTTCACGGACGCAAGGCACGGCAAGGTCAAGAAAGCGAAGGCAAGGGTAACGCAAGGCAAGGCAAGGCAATGCAAATCAAGGCAAGGCAAGGGGAACGGAAGGCACGGAAAGGCAAGGCAAGGCAGGCTAGGCTAAGGCAAGGCAAGGCAAGACTATGGCACGACAACGGACGGCTAGGAAATTCACGCCAAGGCAAGGAAAGTGTAACGGAATGCAAGGCACGGCACGTCCAGGCAAGGCTAAGGCAAGGCAACGCAAGGCAAGGAAAGGTTATCGGAAGGCAAGGCAAGGAAAAGAAAGGCCAGGTAAGGGTAACGGAAGGCAAGGAACGGCAAGGCAAGGCCAGCCAATCAAGGCTAAGACTAGGGAAGGCAAGGCTATGGCACGACAACGCAAATCTAGGTAATGCAGGACATTGCAAGGAAAGGGTAACGGAAGGCAAAGCAAGGCAAAGCAAGGGAAGGAAAGGGTAACGGAAGGCAAGGAAAGGCAAGGCAAAGCAAGGCAAGGCAATGGTAACGGAAGGCACGGCAATGGAAAGCAAGCGAATCTAGGCTAAGGCAAGGCAACGCAAGGCTATGGCACCACAACGGAAGGCAAGGCAATGTACGACAACGCAAGGAATGGGTAACGGAAGGCAAGGCAAGGCAAGACAAAGCAAGGCAAGGCAAGGGTAACGGAAGGCACGGCAAGGGAAGGGAAGGACAAAGTAAGGCACGGCAAGGCAAGGCAAGGCAAGGAAAGGGTAACAGAAGGCAAGGAAGGTAAGGCAAAGCAAGGCAAGGAAAGGGTAACGGAAGGCCCGACACGGTAAGGCAAGGTAAAGAAAAGCTAGGCAATGCACGGCTAGGCAAGGAAAGGGCAACGGAAGGCAACGCACGGCAAGGCAAGGCAAACCGAAGGCACGAAAACGCAAGGCTAGGCAATGCAGGGCAAGGCAAGGAAAGGGTAACGGATGGCATTGCAAAGCAAGCGAAAGCAAGGCAAGGCAAGTGTTACGGAAGGCACGGCACGGCAAGGCAACGCAAGGCTAAAGCAAGGCAACGCAAGGCTAAGCACGGCACCGCAATGCAAGGAAACGTTAACGGAAGGTAAGGCAAGGAAAAGCAAGGCCAGGCAAGGGTAACGGAAGGCAAGGCAAGGCAAGGCATGGCCAGCCATTCAAGGCTAATGCTAGGGAAGGCAAGGCTATGGCACGACAACGCAAATCTAGGTAAAGCAGGACATTGCAAGGAAAGGGTAACGGAAGGCAAGGCAAGGCAAGGCAAAGCAAGGGAAGGCAAGGGTAACGGAAGGCACGGCACGGCAAGGCAACGCAAGGCTAAAGCAAGGCAACGCAAGGCTAAGCAATGCACCGCAATGCAAGTAAAGGGTAACGGAATTCAATGCAAGGCAAAGCAAGGCCAGGTAAAGGTAATGGAAGTTACGGCATGGGAAGGTAAGGTTAACAGAAGGCAAGGGAAAGCACTGCAAAGCAAGGCAAGGCAAGAGTAACGGAAGGCACGGCAAGGTAAGGGAAGGACAATGCAAGGCACGACAAGTCAAGGCAACCCAAGGCTAAGCAATGCACAGCAGGGCAAGGAAAGGGTAACGGAAGAAAATGCCAGGCAAAGCAAGGCCAGGCAAGGGTAACGGAAGGCAAGGCACGGCAAGGCAAGGCAAGGCTAAAGCAAGGCAATGCGAGGTTAATTGAAGTCAAGGCAAGGCAAGGGAAGGACAAGGCAAGGCCAGGCAAGGTAACGCTAAGGCACGATAACACAAGGCTAGGCTAAGGCAAGGGGAGGGAAAGATAAGGCAGGAGAACGCAAGGCCTGGCAATGCACGCAAACGCAAGGAAAGCGTAAGGGAATGCAATGCACGGCAAGGCAACGAAAGTGTAACGGAAACAAGGCAAGGCAAGGGAAAGCAAGGCAATGCAAGGGGAACGGAAGGCAAGGCAAGGCCAGGGAAGGACAAGGCAAGGCAAGGCCAGGCAAGGTAACGCTAAGGCACGATAACACAAGGCTAGTCTAAGGCAAGGGGAGGGAAAGATAAGGCAGGAGAACGCAAGGCTAGGCAATGCACGCAAACGCAAGGAAAGCGTAAGGGAATGCAATGCACGGCAAGGCAACGAAAGTGTAACGGAAACAAGGCAAGGCAAGGGAAAGCAAGGCAATGCAAGGGGAACGGAAGGCAAGACAAGGCCAGGGAAGGACAAGGCAAGGCAAGGCCAGGCAAGTTAACGCTAAGGCACGATAACACAAGGCTAGGCAAAGGCAAGGGGAGGGAAAGATTAGGCAGGAGAACGCAAGGCTAGGCAATGCACGCAAACGCAAGGAAAGTGTAAGGGAATGCAAGGCACGGCAAGGCAAGGCAAGTCTAAGTCAAGGCAACGCAAGGCTAAGCAATGCACCGCAAGGCAAGGAAAAGGTAACGGAAGGCAATGGAAGGCAAAGCAAGGCCAGGCAATGGTAACGGAATTCACGGGAAGGGAAGGCAAGGCAAGGCTAAGGCAAGGCAACGCAAGGCTAAGCAATGCACCGAAAGGCAACGAAAGGCTAACGGAAGGCATAGCACGGCAAGGCAAGGCACGACTAAGGCAAGGCAACGCAAGGCTAGGCAATGCACGGCAAGGCAAGGAAAGGGCAACGGAAGGCCAGCCAAGGCAAGGCAAAGCAAGGCAAGGCAAGGATAACGGAAGGCACGTCAATGCAAGGCAAACCAAGCTAGGCTAAGTCAAGGCAAGGCAAGGCTATGGCACCACAACGGAAGGCAAGGCAATGTACGACAAGGCAAGGCAACTCAAGGCTAAGCAATGCACCACAGGGCAAGGAAGGGGTAACAGAAGGCAATGCAAGGCAAAGCAAGGCCAGGCAAGGGCAACGGAAGGCAAGGCACGGCAAGGCAAGGCAAGGCTATGGCACGACAACGCACGGCTAGGTAATGCACGGCAATGCAAGGAAAGGGTAACGGAAGGCACGGCACGGCAAGGCAAGGCAAGGTTAAGGCACGACAACGCAAGGCTAAGGCACGACAACGCAAGGCTTGGCAATGCAGGGCAAGGGAAGGAAAGGGTAACGGAAGGAAAGGCAAGGCAATGCAAAGCAAGGCAAGGCAAGAGTAACGGAAGGCACGGCACGGCAATGCAAGGCAAGGCTTATGCAACGCAACGCAAGGCTAGGCAATGAACGGCAAGTCAAGGAAAGTTTCACGGACGCAAGGCACGGCAAGGTCAAGAAAGCGAAGGCAAGGGTAACGCAAGGCAAGGCAAGGCAATGCAAATCAAGGCAAGGCAAGGGGAATGGAAGGCACGGAAAGGCAAGGCAAGGCAGGCTAGGCTAAGGCAAGGCAAAGCAAGACTATGGCACGACAACGGACGGCTAGGAAATGCACGCCAAGGCAAGGAAAGTGTAACGGAAAGCAAGGCACGGCACGTCCAGGCAAGGCTAAGGCAAGGCAACGCAAGGCAAGGAAAGGTTAACGGAAGGCAAGGCAAGGCAAAGCAAGGCCAGGCAAGGGTAACGGAAGGCAAGGAACGGCAAGGCAAGGCCAGCAAATCAAGGCTAAGGAAAGGGAAGGCAAGGCTATGGCACGACAACTCACGTCTAGGTAATGCTCGGCAATGCAAGGAAAGGGTAACGGAAGGCAAGGCAAGGCAAGGCAAAGCAAGGGAAGGCAAGGGCAACGGAAGGCACGGTAATGCAAGGCAAGCCAAGCTAGGCTAAGGCAAGTCAAGGCAAGGCTATATCACAACGGAAGGCTAGGCAATATACAACAAGGTAAGGAAAGGGTAACGGAAGGCAAGGCAAGGCAATGCAAGGCAAGGCAAGGAAAGAGTAACGCAAGGCACGGCAAGGCCACGGAAGACAAGCAAGGCTAAGGAAAGGCAAGGCAAGGCTATGGCACGAGAACGCAAAGCTAGGCAATGCACGGCAAGGCAAGGAAAGGGTAACGGAAGCAAGGCAAGGCAAGGGAAAGCAATGCAATGCAAGGGGAACGAAAGGCAAGGCAAGGTAAGGCAAGGGGAATGGAAGGCACGGCAAGGAAAGGGAAGGACAAGGCAAGGCACTGCCAGGCAAGCTAAGGCTAAGGCACGATAACACAAGGCTAGGCAAGTTTAAGGCAAGGGACGCCAATCAAGGCTAAGGCAAGGGGATGCAAAGCTAAGGCAGGACAACGCAAGGCTAGGCAATGCAGGGCCAGGCAAGGAAAGGGTAATGGAAGGCAAGGCAAGGCAAGGCAAAGCAAGGCAAGGCAAGTGTAACGGAAAGCACGGCACGGCAAGGCAAGGCAAGGCTAAGGCAAGGCAACGCAAGGCTAGGGAAAGATAAGGCAAGGAAACACAAGGCTAGGCAATGCACGGCAAGGCAAGGGGAACGGAAGGTACGGCAAGGCAAGGCAAAGCTAAGGTAAGGCAACGCAAGGCAAGCAAGCCAAGCAAGGCTAAGGCAAGTGGAGACAATGCTAAGGCACTACAAAGCAAGGTTAGGCAATGCACGGCAAAGCAAGGAAAGTGTAACGGAAGGCAAGGCAAGGGAAGGCAAAGCAAGGCAAGGCAAGGGTAACGGAAGGCAAGGCAAGGCAAGTCAAAGCAAGGCAAGGCAAGGGGAACGGAAGGCACGGCAAGGTAAGGTAAGGACAAGGCAAGACCCAGCAAGGCAAGGCAAGGCTAAGGCATGACAACGCAAGGCTAGGCAATGCAAAGCAAGGCAAGGAAAGGGTAACTCAAGGCAAGGCACGGCAGGGCAAGTTAAGGCTAAGGCACGACAACGCAAGGCTAGGCAATGCAAGGCAAGACAACGAAAGGCTAACGGAAGGCATGGCACGGCAAGGCAAGGCAAGGCTAAGGCAAGGCAAGGCAAGGCTAGGCAATGCACGGCAAGGCAAGCAAAGGGCAACGGAAGGCAAGGCAAGGCAAAGCAAGGCAGGGAAAGGTTAACGGAAGGCACTGAAATGCAAGGCATACCAAACTAGACTAAGGCAAGACAAGGCAAGGATATGGCAGCATAACGGAAGGTAAGGCAATGTACGACAAGGCAAGGAATGGGTAACGGAAGGTAAGGCAACCAAGATAATGCAAGGGAAGACAAGGGTAACGGAAGGTACGGCAAGGTAAGGGAAGGGCAAGGCAAGGCACGGCAAGTCAAGGCAAGACAAGGCTAAGGCACGACAACGCAAGGCTAGGCAATACACGGCAAGGCAAGGAAACGGTAGCGCAAGGAAAGGCACGGTCAGGCAAGGCAAGGCTAAGGCACGACAACGCAAGGCTAAGCAATGCACCGCAAGGCAAGGAAATGTTAACGGAAGGCAACCAAGGAAAAGCAAGGCCAGTTAAGGGTAACGGAAGGCAAGGCACGGCAAGTCATGGCCAGCCAATCAAGGCTAAGGCTAGGGAAGGCAAGGCTATGGCACGACAACGCAAATCTAGGTAATGCAGGACATTGCAAGGAAAGGGTAACGGAAGGCAAGGCAAGGCAAGGCAAAGCAAGGGAAGGCAAGGGTAACGGAAGGCACGGCAATGGAAGGCAAGCCAATCTAGACTAAGGCAAGGCAAGGCGATGATATAGCAGCACAACGGAAGGCAAGGCAATGTACGACAACGTAAGGAATGGGTAACGGAAGGCAAGGCAAGGCAAGGCAAAGCAAGGCAAGGCAAGGGTAACGGAAGGCACGGCAAGGTAAGGGAAGGACAAAGTAAGGCACGGCAAGCAAGGCAAGGCAAGGAAAGGGTAACAGAAGGCAAGGAAGGCAAGGAAAAGCAAGGCAAGGCAAGGGTAACGGAAGGCCCGACACGGTAAGGCAAGGTAAAGAAAGGCTAGGCAATGCACTGCTAGGCAAGGAAAGGGTAACGGAAGGCAACGCCCGGCAAGGCAAGGCAAGCCGAAGGCACGAAAACGCAAGGCTAGGCAATGCAGGGCAATGCAAGGAAAGGGTAACGGATGGCAATGCAAGGCAAGCCAAAGCAAGGCAAGGCAAGTGTGACTGAAGGCACGGCACGGCAAGGCAACGCAAGGCTAAAGCAAGGCAACGCAAGGCTAAGCAATGCACCGCAATGCAAGTAAAGGGTAACGGAATTCGATGCAAGGCAAAGCAAGGCCAGGCAAAGGTAATGGATGTTACGGCAAGGGAAGGCAAGGGTAACAGAAGGCAAGGGAAAGCACTGCAAAGCAAGGCAAGGCAAGGGTAACGGAAGGCACGGCAAGGTAAGGGAAGGACAATGCAAGGCACGACAAGGAAAGGCAACCCAAGTCTAAGCAATGCACAGCAGGGCAAGGAAAGGGTAACGGAAGAAAATGCCAGGCAAAGCAAGGCCAGGCAAGGGTAACGGAAGGCAAGGCACGGCAAGGCAAGGGAAGGCTAAAGCAAGGCAACGCTAGGCTAGGCAATGCACGGCAAGGCAACGAAAGTGTAACGGAAGCAAGGCAAGGCAAGGGAAAGCAAGGCAATGCAAGGGGAACGTAAGGCAAGGCAAGGCAAGGGAAGGACAAGGCAAGGCAAGGCCAGGCAAGGAAACGCTAAGGCACGATAACACAAGGCTAGGCTAAGGCAAGGGGAGGGAAAGATAAGGCAGGAGAACGCAAGGCTAGGCAATGCACGCAAACGCAAGGAACGTGTAAGGGAATGCAATGCACGGCAAGGCAAGGAAAGTGTAACGGAAGGCAAAGCAAGGCAAGACAAAGCAAGGCAAGGCAAGGGTAACGGAAGGCACGGCAAGGTAAGGGAAGGACAAGGCAAGGCACGGCAAGGCAAGGCAAGGCAAGGCTAAGGCACGACAACGCAAGGCTAGGCAATGAACGGCAAGGCAAGGAAAGTTTCACGGACGCAAGGCACGGCAAGGTCAAGAAAGCGAAGGCAAGGGTAACGCAAGGCAAGGCAAGGCAATGCAAATCAAGGCAAGGCAAGGGGAACGGAAGGCACGGAAAGGCAAGGCAAGCCAGGCTAGGCTAAGGCAAGGCAAGGCAAGACTATGGCACGACAACGGACGGCTAGGAATTGCACGCCAAGGCAAGGAAAGTGTAACGGAAAGCAAGGCACGGCACGTCCAGGCAAGGCTAAGGCAAGGCAACGCAAGGCAAGGAAAGGTTAACGGAAGGCAAGGCAAGGCAAGGCAAAGCAAGGGAAGGCAAGGGCAACGGAAGGCACTGTAATGCAAGGCAAGCCAAGCCAGGCTAAGGCAAGTCAAGGCAAGGCTATGGCACAACGGAAGGCTAGGCAATATACAACAAGGTAAGGAAAGGGTAACGGAAGGCAAGGCAAGACAATGCAAGGCAAGGCAAGGCAAGAGTAACGCAAGGCACGGCAAGGCCTCGGAAGACAAGCAAGGCTAAGGAAAGACAAGGCAAGGCTATGGCACGAGAACGCAAAGCTAGGCAATGCACGGCAAGGCAAGGAAAGGGTAACGGAAGCAAGGCAAGACAAGGGAAAGCAATGCAATGCAAGGGGAACGAAAGGCAAGGCAAGGTAAGGCAAGGGGAATGGAAGGCACGGCAAGGAAAGGGAAGGACAAGGCAAGGCACTGCCAGGCAAGGTAAGGCTAAGGCACGATAACACAAGGCTAGGCAAGTTTAAGGCAAGGGACGCCAATCAAGGCTAAGGCAAGGGGATGCAAAGCTAAGGCAGGACAACGCAAGGCTAGGCAATGCAGGGCCAGGCAAGGAAAGGGTAATGGAAGGCAAGGCACGGCAAGGCAAGGCAAGGCTAAGGCAAGGCAAGGCAAGTCTAGGCAATGCACGGCAAGGCAAGCAAAGGGCAACGGAAGGCAAGGCAAGGCAAAGCAAGGCAGGGAAAGGTTAACGGAAGGCACTGAAATGCAAGGCAAACCAAACTAGACTAAGGCAAGGCAAGGCAAGGATATGGCAGCATAACGGAAGGTAAGGCAATGTACGACAAGGCAAGGAATGGGTAACGGAAGGCAAGGCAACCAAGATAATGCAAGGGAAGACAAGGGTAACGGAAGGTACGGCAAGGTAAGGGAAGGGCAAGGCAAGGCACGGCAAGTCAAGGCAAGGCAAGGCTAAGGCACGACAACGCAAGGCTAGGCAATACACGGCAAGGCAAGGAAACGGTAGCGCAAGGAAAGGCACGGTCAGGCAAGGCAAGGCTAAGGCACGACAACGCAAGGCTAAGCAATGCACCGCAAGGCAAGGAAACGTTAACGGAAGGCAACCAAGGAAAAGCAAGGCCAGTTAAGGGTAACGGAAGGCAAGGCACGGCAAGGCATGGCCAGCCAATCAAGGCTAAGGCTAGGGAAGGCAAGGCTATGGCACGACAACGCAAATCTAGGTAATGCAGGACACTGCAAGGAAAGGGTAACGGAAGGCAAGGCAAGGCAAGGCAAAGCAAGGCAAGGCAAGGGTAACGGAAGGCACGGCAAGGTAAGGGAAGGACAAAGTAAGGCACGGCAAGCAAGGCAAGGCAAGGAAAGGGTAACAGAAGGCAAGGAAGGCAAGGAAAAGCAAGGCAAGGCAAGGGTAACGGAAGGCCCGACACGGTAAGGCAAGGTAAAGAAAGGCTAGGCAATGCACGTCTAGGCAAGGAAAGGGTAACGGAAGGCAACGCCCGGCAAGGCAAGGCAAGCCGAAGGCACGAAAACGCAAGGCTAGGCAATGCAGGGCAATGCAAGGAAAGGGTAACGGATGGCATTGCAAGGCAAGCCAAAGCAAGGCAAGGCAAGTGTGACTGAAGGCACGGCACGGCAAGGCAACGCAAGGCTAAAGCAAGGCAACGCAAGGCTAAGCAATGCACCGCAATGCAAGTAAAGGGTAACGGAATTCGATGCAAGGCAAAGCAAGGCCAGGCAAAGGTAATGGATGTTACGGCAAGGGAAGGCAAGGGTAACAGAAGGCAAGGGAAAGCACTGCAAAGCAAGGCAAGGCAAGGGTAACGGAAGGCACGGCAAGGTAAGGGAAGGACAATGCAAGGCACGACAAGGCAAGGCAACCCAAGGCTAAGCAATGCACAGCAGGGCAAGGAAAGGGTAACGGAAGAAAATGCCAGGCAAAGCAAGGCCAGGCAAGGGTAACGGAAGGCAAGGCACGGCAAGGCAAGGGAAGGCTAAAGCAAGGCAACGCTAGGCTAGGCAATGCACGGCAAGGCAACGAAAGTGTAACGGAAGCAAGGCAAGGCAAGGGAAAGCAAGGCAATGCAAGGGGAACGGAAGGCAAGGCAAGGCAAGGGAAGGACAAGGCAAGGCAAGGCCAGGCAAGGTAACGCTAAGGCACGATAACACAAGGCTAGGCTAAGGCAAGGGGAGGGAAAGATAAGGCAGGAGAACGCAAGGCTAGGCAATGCACGCAAACGCAAGGAACGTGTAAGGGAATGCAATGCACGGCAAGGCAACGAAAGTGTAACGGAAGGCAAAGCAAGGCAAGACAAAGCAAGGCAAGGCAAGGGTAACGGAAGGCACGGCAAGGTAAGGGAAGGACAAGGCAAGGCACGGCAACGCAAGGCAAGGCAAGGCTAAGGCACGACAACGCAAGGGTAGGTAATGCACGGCAATGCAAGGAAAGGGTAACCGAATTCAATGCAAGGCAAAGCAAGGACAGGCAAAAGTAATGGAATTTACGGCAAGGGAAGGCAAGGGTAACAGAAGGCAAGGGATAGCACTGCAAAGTAAGGCAAGGCAAGGGTAACGGAAGGCACGGCAAGGTAAGGGAAGGACAATGCAAGTCACGACAAGGCAAGGCAACTCAAAGCTAAGCAATGCACCGCAGGGCAAGGAAAGGGTAACGGAAGGCAGTGCAAGGCAAAGCAAGGCCAGGCAAGGTTAACGGAAGGCAAGGCACGGCAAGGCAAGGCAAGGCTATGGCACGACAACGCAAGGCTAGGTAATGCTCGGCAATGCAAGCAAAGGGTAACGGAAGGCAATGCAAGGCAAGGTAAAGCAAGGGAAGGCAAGGGAAACGGAAGGCAAGGCAAGGGAAGGCAAAGCAAGGCAAGGCAAGGGGAACGGAAGGCTCAGCAAGGTAAGGCCAGGTGAATGGAAGGCACGGCAAGGCAAGGCAAAGCTAAGGTAAGGCAACGCAAGGCAAGGAAAGGTTAAGGCAAGGCAAGCCAAGCAAGGCTAAGGCAAGTGGAGACAAGGCTAAGGCACGACGACGCACGGCCAGGCAATGCACGGCAAAGCAAGGAAAGTGTAACGGAAGGCACGGCACGGCAAGGCAAGGCAAGGTTAAGGCACGACAACGCAAGGCTACGGCACGACAACGCAAGGCTTGGCAATGCAGGGCAAGGCAAGGAAAGGGTAACGGAAGGAAAGGCAAGGAAATAAAAAGCAAGGCAAGGCAAGAGTAACGGAAGGCACGGCACGGCAATGCAAGGCAAGGCTTATGCAACGCAACGCAAGGCTAGGCAATGAACGGCAAGGCAAGGAAAGTTTCACGGACGCAAGGCACGGCAAGGTCAAGAAAGCGAAGGCAAGGGTAACGCAAGGCAAGGCAAGGCAATGCAAATCAAGGCAAGGCAAGGGGAACGGAAGGCACGGAAAGGCAAGGCAAGCCAGGCTAGGCTAAGGCAAGGCAAGGCAAGGATATGGCAGCATAACGGAAGGTAAGGCAATGTACGACAAGGCAAGGAATGGGTAACGGAAGGCAAGGCAACCAAGATAAAGCAAGGGAAGACAAGGGTAACGGAAGGTACGGCAAGGTAAGGGAAGGGCAAGGCAAGGCACGGCAAGTCAAGGCAAGACAAGGCTAAGGCACGACAACGCAAGGCTAGGCAATACACCGCAAGGCAAGGAAACGGTAGTGCAAGGAAAGGCACGGTCAGGCAAGGCAAGGCTAAGGCACGACAACGCAAGGCTAAGCAATGCACCGCAAGGCAAGGAAACGTTAACGGAAGGCAACCAAGGAAAAGCAAGGCCAGTTAAGGGTAACGGAAGGCAAGGCACGGCAAGGCATGGCCAGCCAATCAAGGCTAAGGCTAGGGAAGGCAAGGCTATGGCACGACAACGCAAATCTAGGTAATGCAGGACATTGCAAGGAAAGGGTAACGGAAGGCAAGGCAAGGCAAGGCAAAGCAAGGGAAGGCAAGGGTAACGGAAGGCACGGCAATGGAAGGCAAGCCAATCTAGGCTAAGGCAAGGCAACTCAAGGCTATGGCACCACAACGGAAGGCAAGGCAATGTACGACAACGTAAGGAATGGGTAACGGAAGGCAAGGCAAGGCAAGGCAAAGCAAGGCAAGGCAAGGGTAACGGAAGGCACGGCAAGGTAAGGGAAGGACAAAGTAAGGCACGGCAAGGCAAGGCAAGGCAAGGAAAGGGTAACAGAAGGCAAGGAAGGCAAGGAAAAGCAAGGCAAGGCAAGGGTAACGGAAGGCCCGACACGGTAAGGCAAGGTAAAGAAAGGCTAGGCAATGCACGGCTAGGCAAGGAAAGGGTAACGGAAGGCAACGCCCGGCAAGGCAAGGCAAGCCAAAGGCACGAAAACGCAAGGCTAAGCAATGCAGGGCAATGCAAGGAAAGGGTAACGGATGGCATTGCAAGGCAAGCCAAAGCAAGGCAAGGCAAGTGTGACTGAAGGCACGGCACGGCAAGGCAACGCAAGGCTAAAGCAAGACAACGCAAGGCTAAGCAATGCACCGCAATGCAAGTAAAGGGTAACGGAATTCAATGCAAGGCAAAGCAAGGCCAGGCAAAGGTAATGGAAGTTACGGCAAGGGAAGGCAAGGGTAACAGAAGGCAAGGGAAAGCACTGCAAAGCAAGGCAAGGCAAGGGTAACGGAAGGCACAGCAAGGTAAGGGAAGGACAATGCAAGGCACGACAAGGCAAGGCAACCCAAGGCTAAGCAGTGCACAGCAGGGCAAGGAAACGGTAACGGAAGAAAATGCCAGGCAAATCAAGGCCAGGCAAGGGTAACGGAAGGCAAGGCACGGCAAGGCAAGGCTAAAGCAAGGCAACGCTAGGCTAGGCAATGCACGGCAAGGCAACGAAAGTGTAACGGAAGCAAGGCAAGGCAAGGGAAAGCAAGGCAATGCAAGGGGAACGGAAGGCAAGGCAAGGCAAGGGAAGGACAAGGCAAGGCAAGGCCAGGCAAGGTAACGCTAAGGCACGATAACACAAGGCTAGGCTAAGGCAAGGGGAGGGAAAGATAAGGCAGCAGAACGCAAGGCTAGGCAATGCACGCAAACGCAAGGATAGCGTAAGGGAAGGCAATGCACGGCAAGGCAACGAAAGTGTAACGGAAACAAGGCAAGGCAAGGGAAAGCAAGGCAATGCAAGGGGAACGGAAGGCAAGGCAAGGCAAAGCAAGGGAAGGCAAGGGCAACGGAAGGCACGGTAATGCAAGGCAAGCCAAGCTAGGCTAAGGCAAGTCAAGGCAAGGCTATATCACAACGGAAGGCTAGGCAATATACAACAAGGTAAGGAAAGGGTAACGGAAGGCAAGGCAAGGCAATGCAAGGCAAGGCAACGAAAGTGTAACGGAAGCAAGGCAAGGCAAGGGAAAGCAATTCAATGCAAGGGGAACGGAAGGCAAGGCAAGGCAAGGGAAGGACAAGGCAAGGCAAGGCCAGGCAAGGTAACGCTAAGGCACGATAACACAAGGCTAGGCTAAGGCAAGGGGAGGGAAAGATAAGGCAGCAGAACGCAAGGCTAGGCAATGCACGCAAACGCAAGGAAAGCGTAAGGGAAGGCAATGCACGGCAAGGCAACGAAAGTGTAACGGAAACAAGGCAAGGCAAGGGAAAGCAAGGCAATGCAAGGGGAACGGAAGGCAAGGCAAGGCAAAGCAAGGGAAGGCAAGGGCAACGGAAGGCACGGTAATGCAAGGCAAGCCAAGCTAGGCTAAGGCAAGTCAAGGCAAGGCTATATCACAACGGAAGGCTAGGCAATATACAACAAGGTAAGGAAAGGGTAACGGAAGGCAAGGCAAGGCAATGCAAGGCAAGGCAAGGAAAGAGTAACGCAAGGCACGGCAAGGCCACGGAAGACAAGCAAGGCTAAGGAAAGGCAAGACAAGGCTAAGGCACGACAACGCAAGGCTAAGCAATGCACCGCAAGGCATGGAAACGTTAACGGAAGGTAAGGCAAGGAAAAGCAAGGCCAGGCAAGGGTAACGGAAGGCAAGGCAAGGCAAGGCATGGCCAGCCAATCAAGGCTAATGCTAGGGAAGGCCAGGCTATGGCACGACAACGCAAATCTAGGTAAAGCAGGACATTGCAAGGAAAGGGTAACGGAAGGCAAGGCAAGGCAAGGCAAAGCAAGGGAAGGCAAGGGTAACGGAAGGCACGGCACGGCAAGGCAACGCAAGGCTAAAGCAAGGCAACGCAAGGCTAAGCAATGCACCGCAATGCAAGTAAAGGGTAACGGAATTCAATGCAAGGCAAAGCAAGGCCAGGCAAAGGTAATGGAAGTTACGGCAAGGGAAGGCAAGGGTAACAGAAGGCAAGGGAAAGCACTGCAAAGCAAGGCAAGGCAAGGGTAACGGAAGGCACGGCAAGGTAAGGGAAGGACAATGCAAGGCACGACAAGGCAAGGCAACTCAAGGCTAAGCACTGCACAGCAGGGCAAGGAAATGGTAACGGAAGAAAATGCCAGGCAAAGCAAGGCCAGGCAAGGGTAACGGAAGGCAAGGCACGGCAAGGCAAGGCAAGGCTAAAGCAAGGCAACGCTCGGCTAGGCAATGCACGGCAAGGCAACGAAAGTGTAACGGAAACAAGGCAAGGCAAGGGAAAGCAAGGCAATGCAAGGGGAACGGAAGGCAAGGCAAGGCCAGGGAAGGACAAGGCAAGGCAAGGCCAGGCAAGGTAACGCTAAGGCACGATAACACAAGGCTAGGCTAAGGCAAGGGGAGGGAAAGATTAGGCAGGAGACCGCAAGGCTAGGCAATGCATGCAAACGCAACTAAAGTGTAAGGGAATTCAAGGCACGGCAAGGTTAAGGCACGACAACGCAAGGCTAAGGCACGACAACGCAAGGCTTGGCAATGCAGGGCAAGGGAAGGAAAGGGTAACGGAAGGAAAGGCAAGGCAATGCAAAGCAAGGCAAGGCAAGAGTAACGGAAGGCACGGCACGGCAATGCAAGGCAAGGCTTATGCAACGCAACGCAAGGCTAGGCAATGAACGGCAAGTCAAGGAAAGTTTCACGGACGCAAGGCACGGCAAGGTCAAGAAAGCGAAGGCAAGGGTAACGCAAGGCAAGGCAAGGCAATGCAAATCAAGGCAAGGCAAGGGGAATGGAAGGCACGGAAAGGCAAGGCAAGGCAGGCTAGGCTAAGGCAAGGCAAAGCAAGACTATGGCACGACAACGGACGGCTAGGAAATGCACGCCAAGGCAAGGAAAGTGTAACGGAAAGCAAGGCACGGCACGTCCAGGCAAGGCTAAGGCAAGGCAACGCAAGGCAAGGAAAGGTTAACGGAAGGCAAGGCAAGGCAAAGCAAGGCCAGGCAAGGGTAACGGAAGGCAAGGAACGGCAAGGCAAGGCCAGCAAATCAAGGCTAAGGAAAGGGAAGGCAAGGCTATGGCACGACAACTCACGTCTAGGTAATGCTCGGCAATGCAAGGAAAGGGTAACGGAAGGCAAGGCAAGGCAAGGCAAAGCAAGGGAAGGCAAGGGCAACGGAAGGCACGGTAATGCAAGGCAAGCCAAGCTAGGCTAAGGCAAGTCAAGGCAAGGCTATGGCACAACGGAAGGCTAGGCAATATACAACAAGGTAAGGAAAGGGTAACGGAAGTCAAGGCAAGGCAATGCAAGGCAAGGCAAAGCAAGAATAACGCAAGGCACGGCAAGGCCACGGAAGACAAGCAAGGCTAAGGAAAGGCAAGGCAAGGCTATGGCACGAGAACGCAAAGCTAGGCAATGCACGGCAAGGCAAGGAAAGGGTAACGGAAGCAAGGCAAGGCAAGGGAAAGCAATGCAATGCAAGGGGAAACGAAAGGCAAGGCAAGGTAAGGCAAGGGGAATGGAAGGAACGGCAAGGAAAGGGAAGGACAAGGCAAGGCACTGCCAGGCAAGGTAAGGCTAAGGCACGATAACACAAGGCTAGGCAAGTTTAAGGCAAGGGACGCCAATCAAGGCTAAGGCAAGGGGATGCAAAGCTAAGGCAGGACAACGCAAGGCTAGGAAATGCAGGGCCAGGCAAGGAAAGGGTAATGGAAGGCAAGGCAAGGCAAGGCAAAGCAAGGCAAGGCAAGTGTAACGGAAAGCACGGCACGGCAAGGCAAGGCAAGGCTAAGGCAAGGCAACGCAAGGCTAGGGAAAGATAAGGCAAGGAAACACAAGGCTAGGCTATGCACGGCAAGGCAAGGGGAACGGAATGTACGGCTAGGCAAGGCAATGCTTAGGTAAGGCAACGCAAGTCAAGGCAAGCCAAGGAGGCTAAGGCAAGTGGAGACAAGGCTAAGGCACTACAAAGCAAGGCGAGGTAATGCACGGCAAAGCAAGGAAAGCGTAACGGAAGGCAAGGCAAGGAAAGGCAAACCAAGGCAAGGCAAGGGTAACGGAAGGCAAGGCAAGGCAAGTCAAAGCAAGGCAAGGCAAGGGGAACGGAAGGCACGGCAAGGTAAGGTAAGGACAAGGCAAGGCCCAGCAAGGCAAGGCAAGGCTAAGGCATGACAACGCAAGGCTAGGCAATGCAAAGCAAGGCAAGGAAAGGGTAACTCAAGGCAAGGCACGGCCAGACAAGTTAAGGCTATGGCACGAAAACGCAAGGCTAGGCAATGCAAGGCAAGACAAAGAAAGGCTAACGGAAGGCATGGGAAGGCAAGGCAAGGCAAGGCAAGGCAAGGCAAGGCAAGGCGAGGCAATGCACGGCAAGGCAAGCAAAGGGCAACGGAAGGCAAGGCAAGGCAAAGCAAGGCAGGGAAAGTGTAACGGAAGGCACTGAAATGCAAGGCAAACCAAACTAGACTAAGGCAAGGCAAGGCAAGGATATGGCAGCATAACGGAAGGTAAGGCAATGTACGACAAGGCAAGGAATGGGTAACGGAAGGCAAGGCAACCAAGATAAAGCAAGGGAAGACAAGGGTAACGGAAGGTACGGCAAGGTAAGGGAAGGGCAAGGCAAGGCACGGCAAGTCAAGGCAAGACAAGGCTAAGGCACGATAACGCAAGGCTAGGCAATACACGGCAAGGCAAGGAAACGGTAGCGCAAGGAAAGGCACGGTCAGGCAAGGCAAGGCTAAGGCACGACAACGCAAGGCTAAGCAATGCACCGCAAGGCAAGGAAACGTTAACGGAAGGCAAGGCAAGGAAAAGCAAGGCCAGGCAAGGGTAACGGAAGGCAAGGCACGGCAAGGCATGGCCAGCCCATCAAGGCTAAGGCTGGGGAAGGCAAGGCTATGGCACGACAACGCAAATCTAGGTAATGCAGGACATTGCAAGGAAAGGGTAACGGAAGGCAAGGCAAGGCAAAGCAAGGGAAGGCAAGGGTAACGGAAGGCACGGCAATGGAAGGCAAGCCAATCTAGGCTAAGGCAAGGCAACTCAAGGCTATGGCACCACAACGGAAGGCAAGGCAATGTACGACAACGTAAGGAATGGGTAACGGAAGGCAAGGCAAGGCAAGGCAAAGCAAGGCAAGGCAAGGGTAACGGAAGGCACGGCAAGGTAAGGGAAGGACACAGTAAGGCACGGCAAGGCAAGGCAAGGCAAGGAAAGGGTAACAGAAGGCAAGGAAGGCAAGGAAAAGCAAGGCAAGGCAAGGGTAACGGAAGGCCCGACACGGTAAGGCAAGGTAAAGAAAGGCTAGGCAATGCACGGCTAGGCAAGGAAAGGGTAACGGAAGGCAACGCACGGCAAGGCAAGGCAAGCCGAAGGCACGAAAACGCAAGGCTAGGCAATGCAGGGCAATGCAAGGAAAGGGTAACGGATGGCATTGCAAGGCAAGCCAAAGCAAGGCAAGGCAAGTGTGACGGAAGGCACGGCACGGCAAGGCAACGCAAGGCTAAAGCAAGGCAACGCAAGGCTAAGCAATGCACCGCAATGCAAGTAAAGGGTAACGGAATTCAATGCAAGGCAAAGCAAGGCCAGGCAAAGGTAATGGAAGTTACGGCAAGGGAAGGCAAGGGTAACAGAAGGCAAGGGAAAGCACTGCAAAGCAAGGCAAGGCAAGGGTAACGGAAGGCACGGCAAGGTAAGGGAAGGACAATGCAAGGCACGACAAGGCAAGGCAACCCAAGGCTAAGCAATGCACAGCAGGGCAAGGAAAGGGTAACGGAAGAAAATGCCAGGCAAAGCAAGGCCAGGCAAGGGTAACGGAAGGCAAGGCACGGCAAGGCAAGGGAAGGCTAAAGCAGGGCAACGCTAGGCTAGGCAATGCACGGCAAGGTAACGAAAGTGTAACGGAAGCAAGGCAAGGCAAGGGAAAGCAAGGCAATGCAAGGGGAACGGAAGGCAAGGCAAGGCAAGGGAAGGACAAGGCAAGGCAAGGCCAGGCAAGGTAACGCTAAGGCACGATAACACAAGGCTAGGCTAAGGCAAGGGTAGGGAAAGATAAGGCAGGAGAACGCAAGGCTAGGCAATGCACGCAAACGCAAGGAACGCGTAAGGGAATGCAATGCACGGCAAGGCAACGAAAGTGTAACGGAAGGCAAAGCAAGGCAAGACAAAGCAAGGCAAGGCAAGGGTAACGGAAGGCACGGCAAGGTAGGGGAAGGACAAGGCAAGGCACGGCAACGCAAGGCAAGGCAAGGCTAAGGCACGACAACGCAAGGCTAGGTAATGCAAGGCAATGCAAGGAAAGGGTAACCGAATTCAATGCAAGGCAAAGCAAGGCCAGGCAAATGTAATGGAATTTACGGCAAGGGAAGGCAAGGGTAACAGAAGGCAAGGGATAGCACTGCAAAGTAAGGCAAGGCAAGGGTAACGGAAGGCACGGCAAGGTAAGGGAAGGACAATGCAAGTCACGACAAGGCAAGGCAACTCAAAGCTAAGCAATGCACCGCAGGGCAAGGAAAGGGTAACGGAAGGCAGTGCAAGGCAAAGCAAGGCCAGGCAAGGTTAACGGAAGGCAAGGCACGGCAAGGCAAGGCAAGGCTATGGCACGACAACGCAAGGCTAGGTAATGCTCGGCAATGCAAGCAAAGGGTAACGGAAGGCAATGCAAGGCAAGGCAAAGCAAGGGAAGGCAAGGGTAACGGAAGGCAAGGCAAGGGAAGGCAAAGCAAGGCAAGGCAAGGGGAACGGAAGGCTCAGCAAGGTAAGGCAAGGTGAATGGAAGGCACGGCAAGGCAAGGCAAAGCTAAGGTAAGGCAACGCAAGGCAAGGAAAGGTTAAGGCAAGGCAAGCCAAGCAAGGCTAAGGCAAGTGGAGACAAGGCTAAGGCACGACGACGCACGGCCAGGCAATGCACGGCAAAGCAAGGAAAGTGTAACGGAAGGCACGGCACGGCAAGGCAAGGCAAGGTTAAGGCACGACAACGCAAGGCTAAGGCACGACAACGCAAGGCTTGGCAATGCAGGGCAAGGCAAGGAAAGGGTAACGGAAGGAAAGGCAAGGAAATAAAAAGCAAGGCAAGGCAAGAGTAACGGAAGGCACGGCACGGCAATGCAAGGCAAGGCTTATGCAACGCAACGCAAGGCTAGGCAATGAACGGCAAGGCAAGGAAAGTTTCACGGACGCAAGGCACGGCAAGGTCAAGAAAGCGAAGGCAAGGGTAACGCAAGGCAAGGCAAGGCAATGCAAATCAAGGCAAGGCAAGGGGAACGGAAGGCACGGAAAGGCAAGGCAAGCCAGGCTAGGCTAAGGCAAGGCAAGGCAAGACTATGGCACGACAACGGACGGCTAGGAATTGCACGCCAAGGCAAGGAAAGTGTAACGGAAAGCAAGGCACGGCACGTCCAGGCAAGGCTAAGGCAAGGCAACGCAAGGCAAGGAAAGGTTAACGGAAGGCAAGGCAAGGCAAGGCAAAGCAAGGGAAGGCAAGGGCAACGGAAGGCACTGTAATGCAAGGCAAGCCAAGCCAGGCTAAGGCAAGTCAAGGCAAGGCTATGGCACAACGGAAGGCTAGGCAATATACAACAAGGTAAGGAAAGGGTAACGGAAGGCAAGGCAAGACAATGCAAGGCAAGGCAAGGCAAGAGTAACGCAAGGCACGGCAAGGCCTCGGAAGACAAGCAAGGCTAAGGAAAGACAAGGCAAGGCTATGGCACGAGAACGCAAAGCTAGGCAATGCACGGCAAGGCAAGGAAAGGGTAACGGAAGCAAGGCAAGACAAGGGAAAGCAATGCAATGCAAGGGGAACGAAAGGCAAGGCAAGGTAAGGCAAGGGGAATGGAAGGCACGGCAAGGAAAGGGAAGGACAAGGCAAGGCACTGCCAGGCAAGGTAAGGCTAAGGCACGATAACACAAGGCTAGGCAAGTTTAAGGTAAGGGACGCCAATCAACGCTAAGGCAAGGGGATGCAAAGCTAAGGCAGGACAACGCAAGGCTAGGCAATGCAGGGCCAGGCAAGGAAAGGGTAATGGAAGGCAAGGCAAGGGAAGGCAAAGCAAGGCAAGGCAAGTGTAACGGAAAGCACGGCACGGCAAGGCAAGGCAAGGCTACGGCAAGGCAACGCAAGGCTAGGGAAAGATAAGGCAAGGAAACACAAGGCTAGGCAATGCACGGCAAGGCAAGGGGAACGGAAGGTACGGCAAGGCAAGGCAAAGCTAAGGTAAGGCAACGCAAGGCAAGGCAAGCCAAGCAAGGCTAAGGCAAGTGGAGACAAGGCTAAGGCACTACAAAGCAAGGCTAGGCAATGCACGGCAAAGCAAGGAAAGTGTAACGGAAGGCAAGGCAAGGCAAGGCAAAGCAAGGCAAGGCAAGGGTAACGGAAGACAAGGCAAGGCAAGGCAAAGCAAGGCAAGGCAAGGGGAACGGAAGGCACGGCAAGGTAAGGTAAGGACAAGGCAAGGCCCAGCAAGGCAAGGCAAGGCTAAGGCATGACAACGCAAGGCTAGGCAATGCAAAGCAAGGCAAGGAAAGGGTAACTCAAGGCAAGGCACGGCCAGGCAAGGCAAGGCTAAGGCACGACAACGCAAGGCTAGGCAATGCAAGGCAAGACAACGAAAGGCTAACGGAAGGCATGGCACGGCAAGGCAAGGCAAGGCTAAGGCAAGGCAATGCAAGGCTAAGCAATGCACGGCAAGGCAAGGAAAGGGCAACGTAAGGCAAGGCAAGGCAAGGCAAAGCAAGGCATGGCAAAGGTAACGGAAGGCACTGAAATGCAAGGCAAACCAAACTAGACTAAGGCAAGGCAAGGCAAGGATATGGCAGCATAACGGAAGGTAAGGCAATGTACGACAAGGCAAGGAATGTGTAACGGAAGGCAAGGCAACCAAGATAAAGCAAGGGAAGACAATGGTAACGGAAGGCACGGCAAGGTAAGGGAAGGACAATGCAAGGCACGACAAGGCAAGGCAACCCAAGGCTAAGCAATGCACAGCAGGGCAAGGAAAGGGTAACGGAAGAAAATGCCAGGCAAAGCAAGGCCAGGCAAGGGTAACGGAAGGCAAGGCACGGCAAGGCAAGGCAAGGCTAAAGCAAGGCAACGCTCGGCTAGGCAATGCACGGCAAGGCAACGAAAGTGTAACGGAAGCAAGGCAAGGCAAGGGAAAGCAAGGCAATGCAAGGGGAACGGAAGGCAAGGCAAGGCAAGGGAAGGACAAGGCAAGGCAAGGCCAGGGAAGGTAACGCTAAGGCACGATAACACAAGGCTAGGCTAAGGCAAGGGGAGGGAAAGATAAGGCAGGAGAACGCAAGGCTAGGCAATGCACGCAAAGGCAAGGAAAGCGTAAGGGAATGCAATGCACGGCAAGGCAACGAAAGTGTAACGGAAACAAGGCAAGGCAAGGGAAAGCAAGGCAATGCAAGGGGAACGGAAGGCAAGGCAAGGCCAGGGAAGGACAAGGCAAGGCAAGGCCAGGCAAGGTAACGCTAAGGCACGATAACACAAGGCTAGGCTAAGGCAAGGGGAGGGAAAGATTAGGCAGGAGAACGCAAGGCTAAGCATTGCACGCAAACGTAAGGAAAGTGTAAGGGAATGCAAGGCACGGCAAGGCAAGGCAAGTCTAAGTCAAGGCAACGCAAGGCTAAGCAATGCACCGCAAGGCAAGGAAAGGGTAACAGAAGGCAATGGAAGGCAAAGCAAGGCCAGGCAATGGTAACGGAAGTCACGGGAAGGGAAGGCAAGGCAAGGCTAAGGCAAGGCAACGCAAAGCTAAGCAATGCACCGAAAGGCAACGAAAGGCTAACGGAAGGCATAGCACGGCAAGGCAAGGCACGACTAAGGCAAGGCAAGGCAAGGCAACGCAAGGCTAGGCAATGCACGGCAACGGAAGGCCAGCCAAGGCAAGGCAAAGCAAGGCAAGGCAAGGATAACGGAAGGCACGGCAATGCAAGGCAAACCAAGCTAGGCTAAGTCAAGGCAAGGCAAGGCTATGGCACCACAACGGAAGGCAAGGCAATGTACGACAAGGCAAGGAATGGGTAACGGAAGGCAAGGCAAGGCAAGACAAAGCAAGGCATGGCAAGGGTAACGGAAGGCACGGCAAAGTAAGGGAAGGACAAGGCAAGGCACGGCAACGCAAGGCAAGGAAAGGCTAAGGCACGACAAAGCAAGGCTAGGTAATGCACGGCAATGCAAGGAAAGCGTAACGGAATTCAATGCAAGGCAAAGCAAGGCCAGGCAATAGTAATGGAATTTACGGCAAGGGAAGGCAAGTGTAACAGAAGGCAAGGGAAAGCACTGCAAAGTAAGGCAAGGCATGGGTAACGGAAGGCACGGAAAGGTAAGGGAAGGACAATGCAAGGAACGACAAGGCAAGGCAACTCAAGGCTAAGCAATGCACCACAGGGCAAGGAAAGGGTAACAGAAGGCAATGCAAGGCAAAGCAAGGCCAGGCAAGGGCAACGGAAGGCAAGGCACGGCAAGGCAAGGCAAGGTTAAGGCACGACAACGCAAGGCTAAGGCACGACAACGCAAGGCTTGGCAATGCAGGGCAAGGGAAGGAAAGGGTAACGGAAGGAAAGGCAAGGCAATGCAAAGCAAGGCAAGGCAAGAGTAACGGAAGGCACGGCACGGCAATGCAAGGCAAGGCTTATGCAACGCAACGCAAGGCTAGGCAATGAACGGCAAGTCAAGGAAAGTTTCACGGACGCAAGGCACGGCAAGGTCAAGAAAGCGAAGGCAAGGGTAACGCAAGGCAAGGCAAGGCAATGCAAATCAAGGCAAGGCAAGGGGAATGGAAGGCACGGAAAGGCAAGGCAAGGCAGGCTAGGCTAAGGCAAGGCAAAGCAAGACTATGGCACGACAACGGAAGGCTAGGAAATGCACGCCAAGGCAAGGAAAGTGTAACGGAAAGCAAGGCACGGCACGTCCAGGCAAGGCTAAGGCAAGGCAACGCAAGGCAAGGAAAGGTTAAGGGAAGGCAAGGCAAGGCAAAGCAAGGCCAGGCAAGGGTAACGGAAGGCAAGGAACGGCAAGGCAAGGCCAGCAAATCAAGGCTAAGGAAAGGGAAGGCAAGGCTATGGCACGACAACTCACGTCTAGGTAATGCTCGGCAATGCAAGGAAAGGGTAACGGAAGGCAAGGCAAGGCAAAGCAAGGAAGGCAAGGGCAACGGAAGGCACGGTAATGCAAGGCAAGCCAAGCTAGGCTAAGGCAAGTCAAGGCAAGGCTATGGCACAACGGAAGGCTAGGCAATATACAACAAGGTAAGGAAAGGGTAACGGAAGTCAAGGCAAGGCAATGCAAGGCAAGGCAAAGCAAGAATAACGCAAGGCACGGCAAGGCCACGGAAGACAAGCAAGGCTAAGGAAAGGCAAGGCAAGGCTATGGCACGAGAACGCAAAGCTAGGCAATGCACGGCAAGGCAAGGAAAGGGTAACGGAAGCAAGGCAAGGCAAGGGAAAGCAATGCAATGCAAGGGGAAACGAAAGGCAAGGCAAGGTAAGGCAAGGGGAATGGAAGGAACGGCAAGGAAAGGGAAGGACAAGGCAAGGCACTGCCAGGCAAGGTAAGGCTAAGGCACGATAACACAAGGCTAGGCAAGTTTAAGGCAAGGGACGCCAATCAAGGCTAAGGCAAGGGGATGCAAAGCAAAGGCAGGACAACGCAAGGCTAGGCAATGCAGGGCCAGGCAAGGAAAGGGTAATGGAAGGCATGGCAAGGCAAGGAAAAGCAAGGCAAGGCAAGTGTAACGGAACGCACAGCACGGCAAGGCAAGGCAAGGCTAAGGCAAGGCAACGCAAGGCTAGGGAAAGATAAGGCAAGGAAACACAAGGCTAGGCTATGCACGGCAAGGCAAGGGGAACGGAAGGTACGGCAAGGCAAGGCAAAGCTAAGGTAAGGCAACGCAAGGCAAGGCAAGCCAAGGAAGGCTAAGGCAAGTGGAGACAAGGCTAAGGCACTACAAAGCAAGGCGAGGTAATGCACGGCAAAGCAAGGAAAGCGTAACGGAAGGCAAGGCAAGGAAAGGCAAACCAAGGCAAGGCAAGGGTAACGGAAGGCAAGGCAAGGCAAGTCAAAGCAAGGCAAGGCAAGGGGAACGGAAGGCACGGCAAGGTAAGGTAAGGACAAGGCAAGACCCAGCAAGGCAAGGCAAGGCTAAGGCATGACAACGCAAGGCTAGGCAATGCAAAGCAAGGCAAGGAAAGGGTAACTCAAGGCAAGGCACGGCCAGGCAAGTTAAGGCTAAGGCACGAAAACGCAAGGCTAGGCAATGCAAGGCAAGACAATGAAAGGCTAACGGAAGGCATGGCAAGGCAAGGCAAGGCAAGGCTAAGGCAAGGCAAGGCAAGGCTAGGCAATGCACGGCAAGGCAAGCAAAGGGCAACGGAAGGCAAGGCAAGGCAAAGCAAGGCAGGGAAAGGTTAACGGAAGGCACTGAAATGCAAGGCAAACCAAACTAGACTAAGGCAAGGCAAGGCAAGGATATGGCAGCATAACGGAAGGTAAGGCAATGTACGACAAGGCAAGGAATGGGTAACGGAAGGCAAGGCAACCAAGATAAAGCAAGGGAAGACAAGGGTAACGGAAGGTACGGCAAGGTAAGGGAAGGGCAAGGCAAGGCACGGCAAGTCAAGGCAAGACAAGGCTAAGGCACGATAACGCAAGGCTAGGCAATACACGGCAAGGCAAGGAAACGGTAGCGCAAGGAAAGGCACGGTCAGGCAAGGCAAGGCTAAGGCACGACAACGCAAGGCTAAGCAATGCACCGCAAGGCAAGGAAACGTTAACGGAAGGCAAGGCAAGGAAAAGCAAGGCCAGGCAAGGGTAACGGAAGGCAAGGCAGGGCAAGACATGGCCAGCCAATCAAGGCTAAGGGTAGGGAAGGCAAGGCTATGGCACGACAACGCAAATCTAGGTAATGCAGGACATTGCAAGGAAAGGGTAACGGAAGGCAAGGCAAGGCAAAGCAAGGGAAGGCAAGGGTAACGGAAGGCACGGCAATGGAAGGCAAGCCAATCTAGGCTAAGGCAAGGCAACTCAAGGCTATGGGACCACAACGGAAGGCAAGGCAATGTACGACAACGTAAGGAATGGGTAACGGAAGGCAAGGCAAGGCAAGGCAAAGCAAGGCAAGGCAAGGGTAACGGAAGGCACGGCAAGGTAAGGGAAGGACACAGTAAGGCACGGCAAGGCAAGGCAAGGCAAGGAAAGGGTAACAGAAGGCAAGGAAGGCAATGAAAAGCAAGGCAAGGCAAGGGTAACGGAAGGCCCGACACGGTAAGGCAAGGTAAAGAAAGGCTAGGCAATGCACGGCTAGGCAAGGAAAGGGTAACGGAAGGCAACGCACGGCAAGGCAAGGCAAGACGAAGGCACGAAAACGCAAGGCTAGGCAATGCAGGGCAATGCAAGGAAAGGGTAACGGATGGCATTGCAAGGCAAGCCAAAGCAAGGCAAGGCAAGTGTGACGGAAGGCACGGCACGGCAAGGCAACGCAAGGCTAAAGCAAGGCAACGCAAGGCTAAGCAATGCACCGCAATGCAAGTAAAGGGTAACGGAATTCAATGCAAGGCAAAGCAAGGCCAGGCAAAGGTAATGGAAGTTACGGCAAGGGAAGGCAAGGGTAACAGAAGGCAAGGGAAAGCACTGCAAAGCAAGGCAAGGCAAGGGTAACGGAAGGCACGGCAAGGTAAGGGAAGGACAATGCAAGGCACGACAAGGCAAGGCAACCCAAGGCTAAGCAATGCACAGCAGGGCAAGGAAAGGGTAACGGAAGAAAATGCCAGGCAAAGCAAAGCCAGGCAAGGGTAACGGAAGGCAAGGCACGGCAAGGCAAGGGAAGGCTAAAGCAGGGCAACGCTAGGCTAGGCAATGCACGGCAAGGCAACGAAAGTGTAACGGAAGCAAGGCAAGGCAAGGGAAAGCAAGGCAATGCAAGGGGAACGGAAGGCAAGGCAAGGCAAGGGAAGGACAAGGCAAGGCAAGGCCAGGCAAGGTAACGCTAAGGCACGATAACACAAGGCTAGGCTAAGGCACGGGGAGGGAAAGATAAGGCAGGAGAACGCAAGGCTTGGCAATGCACGCAAACGCAAGGAACGCGTAAGGGAATGCAATGCACGGCAAGGCAACGAAAGTGTAACGGAAGGCAAATCAAGGCAAGACAAAGCAAGGCAAGGCAAGGGTAACGGAAGGCACGGCAAGGTAAGGGAAGGACAAGGCAAGGCACGGCAACGCAAGGCAAGGCAAGGCTAAGGCACGACAACGCAAGGCTAGGTAATGCACGGCAATGCAAGGAAAGGGTAACCGAATTCAATGCAAGGCAAAGCAAGGCCAGGCAAAAGTAATGCAATTTACGGCAAGGGAAGGCAAGGGTAACAGAAGGCAAGGGATAGCACTGCAAAGTAAGGCAAGGCAAGGGTAACGGAAGGCACGGCAAGGTAAGGGAAGGACAATGCAAGTCACGACAAGGCAAGGCAACTCAAAGCTAAGCAATGCACCGCAGGGCAAGGAAAGGGTAACGGAAGGCAGTGCAAGGCAAAGCAAGGCCAGGCAAGGTTAACGGAAGGCAAGGCACGGCAAGGCAAGGCAAGGCTATGGCACGACAACGCAAGGCTAGGTAATGCTCGGCAATGCAAGCAAAGGGTAACGGAAGGCAATGCAAGGCAAGGCAAAGCAAGGGAAGGCAAGGGTAACGGAAGGCAAGGCAAGGGAAGGCAAAGCAAGGCAAGGCAAGGGGAACGGAAGGCTCAGCAAGGTAAGGCAAGGTGAATGGAAGGCACGGCAAGGCAAGGCAAAGCTAAGGTAAGGCAACGCAAGGCAAGGAAAGGTTAAGGCAAGGCAAGCCAAGCAAGGCTAAGGCAAGTGGAGACAAGGCTAAGGCACGACGACGCACGGCCAGGCAATGCACGGCAAAGCAAGGAAAGTGTAACGGAAGGCACGGCACGGCAAGGCAAGGCAAGGTTAAGGCACGACAACGCAAGGCTACGGCACGACAACGCAAGGCTTGGCAATGCAGGGCAAGGCAAGGAAAGGGTAACGGAAGGAAAGGCAAGGAAATAAAAAGCAAGGCAAGGCAAGAGTAACGGAAGGCACGGCACGGCAATGCAAGGCAAGGCTTATGCAACGCAACGCAAGGCTAGGCAATGAACGGCAAGGCAAGGAAAGTTTCACGGACGCAAGGCACGGCAAGGTCAAGAAAGCGAAGGCAAGGGTAACGCAAGGCAAGGCAAGGCAATGCAAATCAAGGCAAGGCAAGGGGAACGGAAGGCACGGCAAGGTAAGGTAAGGACAAGGCAAGGCCCAGCAAGGCAAGGCAAGGCTAAGGCATGACAACGGACGGCTAGGAATTGCACGCCAAGGCAAGGAAAGTGTAACGGAAAGCAAGGCACGGCACGTCCAGGCAAGGCTAAGGCAAGGCAACGCAAGGCAAGGAAAGGTTAACGGAAGGCAAGGCAAGGCAAGGCAAAGCAAGGGAAGGCAAGGGCAACGGAAGGCACTGTAATGCAAGGCAAGCCAAGCCAGGCTAAGGCAAGTCAAGGCAAGGCTATGGCACAACGGAAGGCTAGGCAATATACAACAAGGTAAGGAAAGGGTAACGGAAGGCAAGGCAAGACAATGCAAGGCAAGGCAAGGCAAGAGTAACGCAAGGCACGGCAAGGCCTCGGAAGACAAGCAAGGCTAAGGAAAGACAAGGCAAGGCTATGGCACGAGAACGCAAAGCTAGGCAATGCACGGCAAGGCAAGGAAAGGGTAACGGCAGCAAGGCAAGACAAGGGAAAGCAATGCAATGCAAGGGGAACGAAAGGCAAGGCAAGGTAAGGCAAGGGGAATGGAAGGCACGGCAAGGAAAGGGAAGGACAAGGCAAGGCACTGCCAGGCAAGGTAAGGCTAAGGCACGATAACACAAGGCTAGGCAAGTTTAAGGTAAGGGACGCCAATCAAGGCTAAGGCAAGGGGATGCAAAGCTAAGGCAGGGCAACGCAAGGCTAGGCAATGCAGGGCCAGGCAAGGAAAGGGTAATGGAAGGCAAGGCAAGGGAAGGCAAAGCAAGGCAAGGCAAGTGTAACGGAAAGCACGGCACGGCAAGGCAAGGCAAGGCTAAGGCAAGGCAACGCAAGGCTAGGGAAAGATAAGGCAAGGAAACACAAGGCTAGGCAATGCACGGCAAGGCAAGGGGAACGGAAGGTAAGGCAAGGCAAGGCAAAGCTAAGGTAAGGCAACGCAAGGCAAGGCAAGCCAAGCAAGGCTAAGGCAAGTGGAGACAAGGCTAAGGCACTACAAAGCAAGGCTAGGCAATGCACGGCAAAGCAAGGAAAGTGTAACGGAAGGCAAGGCAAGGCAAGGCAAAGCAAGGCAAGGCAAGGGTAACGGAAGACAAGGCAAGGCAAGGCAAAGCAAGGCAAGGCAAGGGGAACGGAAGGCACGGCAAGGTAAGGTAAGGACAAGGCAAGGCCCAGCAAGGCAAGGCAAGGCTAAGGCATGACAACGCAAGGCTAGGCAATGCAAAGCAAGGCAAGGAAAGGGTAACTCAAGGCAAGGCACGGCCAGGCAAGGCAAGGCTAAGGCACGACAACACAAGGCTAGGCAATGCAAGGCAAGACAACGAAAGGCTAACGGAAGGCGTGGCACGGCAAGGCAAGGCAAGGGTAAGGCAAGGCAACGCAAGGCTAGGCAATGCACGGCAAGGCAAGGAAAAGGCAACGGAAGGCAAGGCAAGGCAAGGCAAATCAAGGCAGGGAAAGGGTAACGGAAGGCACTGAAATGCAAGGCAAACCAAACTAGACTAAGGCAAGGCAAGGCAAGGATATGGCAGCATAACGGAAGGTAAGGCAATGTACGACAAGGCAAGGAATGTGTAACGGAAGGCAAGGCAACCAAGATAAAGCAAGGGAAGACAAGGGTAACGGAAGGTACGGCAAGGTAAGGGAAGGACAAGGCAAGGCACGGCAAGTCAAGGCAAGACAAGGCTAAGGCACGACAACGCAAGGCTAGGCAATACACGGCAAGGCAAGTAAACGGTAGGGCAAGGAAAGGCACGGTCAGGCAAGGCAAGGCTAAGGCACGACAACGCAAGGCTAAGCAATGCACCGCAAGGCAAGGAAACGTTAACGGAAGGTAAGGCAAGGAAAAGCAAGGCCAGGCAAGGGTAACGGAAGGCAAGGCAAGGCAAGGCATGGCCAGCCAATCAAGGCTAATGCTAGGGAAGGCAAGGCTATGGCACGACAACGCAAATCTAGGTAAAGCAGGACATTGCAAGGAAAGGGTAACGGAAGGCAAGGCAAGGCAAGGCAAAGCAAGGGAAGGCAAGGGTAACGGAAGGCAAGGCAAGGCAAGTCAAAGCAAGGCAAGGCAAGGGGAACGGAAGGCACGGCAAGGTAAGGTAAGGACAAGGCAAGACCCAGCAAGGCAAGGCAAGGCTAAGGCATGACAACGAAAGGCTAGGCAATGCAAAGCAAGGCAAGGAAAGGGTAACTCAAGGCAAGGCACGGCCAGGCAAGTTAAGGCTAAGGCACGACAACGCAAGGCTAGGGAATGCAAGGCAAGACAACGAAAGGCTAACGGAAGGCATGGCACGGCAAGGCAAGGCAAGGCTAAGGCAAGGCAAGGCAAGGCTAGGCAATGCACGGCAAGGCAAGCAAAGGGCAACGGAAGGCAAGGCAAGGCAAAGCAAGGCAGGGAAAGGGTAACGGAAGGCACTGAAATGCAAGGCAAACCAAACTAGACTAAGGCAAGGCAAGGCAAGGATATGGCAGCATAACGGAAGGTAAGGCAATGTACGACAAGGCAAGGAATGTGTAACGGAAGGCAAGGCAACCAAGATAAAGCAAGGGAAGACAAGGGTAACGGAAGGCAAGGCACGGCAAGGCATGGCCAGCCAATCAAGGCTAAGGCTAGGGAAGGCAAGGCTATGGCACGACAACGCAAATCTAGGTAATGCAGGACATTGCAAGGAAAGGGTAACGGAAGGCACGGCAAGGCAAGGCAAAGCAAGGGAAGGCAAGGGTAACGGAAGGCACGGCAATGGAAGGCAAGCCAATCTAGGCTAAGGCAAGGCAACTCAAGGCTATGGCACCACAACGGAAGGCAAGGCAATGGACGACAACATAAGGAATGGGTAACGTAAGGCAAGGCAAGGCAAGGCAAAGCAAGGCAAGGCAAAGGTAACGGAAGGTACGGCAAGGTAAGGGAAGGACAAAGTAAGGCACGGCAAGGCAAGGCAAGGCAAGGAAAGGGTAACAGAAGGCAAGGAAGGCAAGTAAAAGCAAGGCAAGGCAAGGGTAACGGAAGGCCCGACACGGTAAGGCAAGGTAAAGAAAGGCTAGGCAATGCACGGCTAGGCAAGGAAAGGGTAACGGAAGGCAACGCACGGCAAGGCAAGGCAAGCCGAAGGCACGAAAACGCAAGGCTAGGCAATGCAGGGCAATGCAAGGAAAGGGTAACGGATGGCATTGCAAGGCAAGCCAAAGCAAGGCAAGGCAAGTGTGACGGAAGGCACGGCACGGCAAGGCAACGCAAGGCTAAAGCAAGGCAACGCAAGGCTAAGCAATGCACCGCAATGCAAGTAAAGGGTAACGGAATTCAATGCAAGGCAAAGCAAGGCCAGGCAAAGGTAATGGAAGTTACGGCAAGGGAAGGCAAGGGTAACAGAAGGCAAGGGAAAGCACTGCAAAGCAAGGCAAGGCAAGGGTAACGGAAGGCACGGCAAGGTAAGGGAAGGACAATGCAAGGCACGACAAGGCAAGGCAACCCAAGGCTAAGCAATGCACAGCAGGGCAAGGAAAGGGTAACGGAAGAAAATGCCAGGCAAAGCAAGGCCAGGCAAGGGTAACGGAAGGCAAGGCACGGCAAGGCAAGGGAAGGCTAAAGCAAGGGAACGCTAGGCTAGGCAATGCACGGCAAGGCAACGAAAGTGTAACGGAAGCAAGGCAAGGCAAGGGAAAGCAAGGCAATGCAAGGGGAACGGAAGGCAAGGCAAGGCAAGGGAAGGACAAGGCAAGGCAAGGCCAGGCAAGGTAACGCTAAGGCCCGATAACACAAGGCTAGGCTAAGGCAAGGGGAGGGAAAGATAAGGCAGGAGAACGCAAGGCTAGGCAATGCACGCAAACGCAAGGAACGCGTAAGGGAATGCAATGCACGGCAAGGCAACGAAAGTGTAACGGAAGGCAAAGCAAGGCAAGACAAAGCAAGGCAAGGCAAGGGTAACGGAAGGCACGGCAAGGTAAGGGAAGGACAAGGCAAGGCACGGCAACGCAAGGCAAGGCAAGGCTAAGGCACGACAACGCAAGGCTAGGTAATGCACGGCAATGCAAGGAAAGGGTAACCGAATTCAATGCAAGGCAAAGCAAGGCCAGGCAAAAGTAATGGAATTTACGGCAAGGGAAGGCAAGGGTAACAGAAGGCAAGGGATAGCACTGCAAAGTAAGGCAAGGCAAGGGTAACGGAAGGCACGGCAAGGTAAGGGAAGGACAATGCAAGTCACGACAAGGCAAGGCAACTCAAAGCTAAGCAATGCACCGCAGGGCAAGGAAAGGGTAACGGAAGTCAGTGCAAGGCAAAGCAAGGCCAGGCAAGGTTAACGGAAGGCAAGGCACGGCAAGGCAAGGCAAGGCTATGGCACGACAACGCAAGGCTAGGTAATGCTCGGCAATGCAAGCAAAGGGTAACGGAAGGCAATGCAAGGCAAGGCAAAGCAAGGCAAGGAAAGGGGAACGGAAGGCAAGGCAAGGGAAGGCAAAGCAATGCAAGGCAAGGGGAACGGAAGGCTCAGCAAGGTAAGGCAAGGTGAATGGAAGGCACGGCAAGGCAAGGCAAAGCTAAGGTAAGGCAACGCAAGGCAAGGAAAGGTTAAGGCAAGGCAAGCCAAGCAAGGCTAAGGCAAGTGGAGACAAGGCTATCGCACTACAAAGCAAGGCTAGGCAATGCACGGCAAAGCAAGGAAAGTGTAACGGAAGGCAAGGCAAGGCAAGGCAAAGCAAGGCAAGGCAAGGGTAACGGAAGACAAGGCAAGGCAAGGCAAAGCAAGGCAAGGCAAGGGGAACGGAAGGCACGGCAAGGTAAGGTAAGGACAAGGCAAGGCCCAGCAAGGAAAGGCAAGGCTAAGGCATGACAACGCAAGGCTAGGCAATGCAAAGCAAGGCAAGGAAAGGGTAACTCAAGGCAAGGCACGGCCAGGCAAGGCAAGGCTAAGGCACGACAACGCAAGGCTAGGCAATGCAAGGCAAGACAACGAAAGGCTAACGGAAGGCATGGCACGGCACGGCAAGGCAAGGCAAGGCTAAAGCAAGGCAACGCAAGGCTAGGGAAAGATAAGGCAAGGAAACACAAGGCTAGGCAATGCACGGCAAGGCAAGGGGAACGGAAGGTACGGCAAGGGAAGGCAAAGCTAAGTTAAGGCAACGCAAGACAAGGCAAGCCAAGCAAGGCTAAGGCAAGTGGAGACAAGGCTAAGGCACTACAAAGCAAGGCTAGGCAATGCACGGCAAAGTAAGGAAAGTGTAACGGAAGGCAAGGCAAGGCAAGTCAAAGCAAGGCAAGGCAAGGGGAACGGAAGGCACGGCAAGGTAAGGTAAGGACAAGGCAAGGCCCAGCAAGGCAAGGCAAGGCTAAGTCACGACAACGCAAGGCTAGGAAATGCAAGGCAAGACAACGAAAGGCTAACTGAAGGCATGGCACGGCAAGGCAAGGCAAGGCTAAGGCAAGGCAATGCAAGGCTAGGCAATGCACGGCAAGGTAAGGAAAGGGCAACAGAAGGCAACGCAAGGCAAGACAAAGCAAGGCAGGGAAAGGGTAACGGAAGGCACGGCAAGGTAAGGGAAGGACAAGGCAAGACACGGCAACGCAAGGCAAGGCAAGGCTAAAGCACGACAACGCAAGGCTAGGTAATGCACGGCAATGCAAGGAAAGGGTAACCGAATTCAATGCAAGACAAAGCAAGGCCAAGAAAAATAATGGAATTTACGGCAAGGGAAGGCAAGGGGAACGGAAGGTACGGCAAGGTAAGGCAAGGTGAATGGAAGGCACGGCAAGGCAAGGCTAAGCTAAGGTAAGGCAACGCAAGGCAAAGAAAGGTTAAGGCAAGGCAAGCCAAGCAAGGCTAAGGCAAGTGGAGACAAGGCTAAGGCACGACAACGCAAGGCTAGGCAATGCACGGCAAGGCAAGGAAAGTGTAACGGAAGGCACGGCACGGCAATGCAAGGCAAGGTTATGGCACGACGACGCAAGGCTAAGGCACGACAACGCAAGGCTTGGCAATGCAGGGCAAGGCAAGGAAAGGGTAACGGAAGGAAAGGCAAGGCAAGGCAAAGCAAGGCAACGCAAGGGGAATGGAAGGCACGGCAAGGTAAGGTAAGGACAAGGCAAGGCCCAGCAAGGCAAGGCAAGGCTAAGGCATGACAACGCAAGGCTAGGCAATGCAAAGCAAGGCAAGGAAAGGGTAACTCAAGGCAAGGCACGGCCAGGCAAGGCAAGGCTAAGGCACGACAACACAAGGCTAGGCAATGCAAGGCAAGGCAACGAAAGGCTAACGGAAGGCATGGCACGGCAAGGCAAGGCAAGGCAACGCAAGGCAAGGCAATGCACGGCAAGGCAAGGAAAGGGTAACGGAAGGCAAGGCAAGGGAAGGCAAAGCAAGGCAGGGAAAGGGTAACGGAAGGCACTGAAATGCAACGCAAACCAAACTAGACTAAGGCAAGGCAAGGCGATGATATAGCAGCACAACGGAAGGCAAGGCAATGTACGACAAGGCAAGGAATGGGTAACGGAAGGCAAGGCAAGGCAAGACAAAGCAAGGCAAGGCAAGGGTAACGGAAGGCACGGCAAGGTAAGGGAAGGACAAAGTAAGGCACGGCAAGGCAAGGCAAGGCAAGGAAAGGGTAACAGAAGGCAAGGAAGGCAAGGCAATGCAAGGCAAGGCAAGGGTAACGGAAGGCCCGACACGGTAAGGCAAGGTAAAGGAAAGCTAGGCAATGCACGGCTAGGCAAGGAAAGGGTAACGGAAGGTAACGCACGGCAAGGCAAGGGAAGCCGAAGGCATGAAAACGCAAGTCTAGGCAATGCAGTGCAAGGCAAGGAAAGGGTAACGGATGGCATTGCAAGGCAAGCCAAAGCAAGGCAAGGCAAGTGTTACGGAAGGCACGGCACGGCAAGGCAACGCAAGGCTAAAGGAAGGCAACGCAAGGCTAAGCAATGCACCGCAATGCAGGTAAAGGGTAACGGAATTCAATGCAAAGCAAAGCAAGGCCAGGCAAAGGTAATGGAAGTTACGGCAAGGGAAGGCAAGGGTAACAGAAGGCAAGGGAAAGCACTGCAAAGCAAGGCAAGGCAAGGGTAACGGAAGGCACGGCAAGGTAAGGGAGGACAATGGAAGGCACGACAAGGCAAGGCAACCCAAGGCTAAGCAATGCACAGCAGGGCAAGGAAAGGGTAACGGAAGAAAATGCCAGGCAAAGCAAGGCCAGGCAAGGGTAACGGAAGGCAAGGCACGGCAAGGCAAGGCAAGGCAATGCAAGGGGAAGGGAAGGCAAGGCAAGGCAAGGGAAGGACAAGGCAAGGCAAGGCCAGGCAAGGTAACGCTAAGGCACGATAACATAAGGCTAGGCTAAGGCAAGGGGAGGGAAAGATAAGGCAGGAGAACGCAAGGCTAGGCAATGCACGCAAATGCAAGGAAAGCGTAAGGGAATGCAATGCACGGCAAGGCAACGAAAGTGTAACGGAAACAAGGCAAGGCAAGGGAAAGCAAGGCAATGCAAGGGGAACGGAAGGCAAGGCAAGGCCAGGGAAGGACAAGGCAAGGCAAGGCCAGGCAAGGTAACGCTAAGGCACGATAACACAAGGCTAGGCTAAGGCAAGGGGAGGGAAAGATTAGGCAGGAGAACGCAAGGCTAGGCAATGCACGCAAACGCAAGGAAAGTGTAAGGGAATGCAAGGCACGGCAAGGCAAGGCAAATCTAAGTCAAGGCAACGCAAGGCTAAGCAATGCACCGCAAGGCAAGGAAAGGGTAACGGAAGGCAATGGAAGGCAAAGCAAGGCCAGGCAATGGTAACGGAAGTCACGGGAAGCGAGGGCAAGGCAAGGCTAAGGCAAGGCAACGCAAGGCTAAGCAATGCACCGCAAGGCAACGAAAGGCTAACGAAAGGCATAGCACGGCAAGGCAAGGCACGACTAAGGCAAGGAAACGCAAGGCTAGGCAATGCACGGCAAGGCAAGGAAAGGGCAACGGAAGGCCAGCCAAGGCAAGGCAAAGCAAGGCAACGCAAGGATAACGGAAGGCACGGCAATGCAAGGCAAACCAAGCTAGGCTAAGTCAAGGCAAGGCAAGGCTATGGCACCACAACGGAAGGCAAGGCAATGTACGACAAGGCAAGGAATGGGTAACGGAAGGCAAGGCAAGGCAAGACAAAGCAAGGCATGGCAAGGGTAACGGAAGGCACGGCAACGTAAGGGAAGGACAAGGCAAGGCACGGCAACGCAAGGCAAGGCAAGGCTAAGGCACGACAAAGCAAGGCTAGGTAATGCACGGCAATGCAAGGAAAGGGTAACGGAATTCAATGCAAGGCAAAGCAAGGCCAGGCAAAAGTAATGGATTTTACGGCAAGGGAAAGCAAGGGTAACAGAAGGCAAGGGAAAGCACTCCAAAGAAAGGCAAGGCATGGGTAACGGAAGGCACGGAAATGTAAGGGAAGGACAATTCAAGGCACGACAAGGCAAGGCAACTCAAGGCTATTCAATGCACCACAGGGCAAGGAAAGGGTAACAGAAGGCAATGCAAGGCAAAGCAAGGTCAGGCAAGGGTAACGGAAGGCAAGGCATGGCAAGGCAAGGCAAGGCTATGGCACGACAACGCACGGCTAGGTAATGCACGGCAATGCAAGGAAAGGGTAACGGAAGGCAAGCCAAGGCAATGCAAAGCAAGGGAAGGCAAGGGTAACGGAAGGCAAGGCAAAGCAAGGCAAAGCAAGGCAAGGCAACGGGAACGGAAGGTACGTCAAGGCAAGGAAAAGAATGCATAGGCAATGCACGGCAAGACAAGGAAAGGGTAAAGGAAGGCAAAGCACGGCAAGGCAAGGCAGGGCTAAGGCACGAAAACGCAAGGCTAGGCAATGCAGGACAAGGCAAGGAAAGGGTAACGTAAGGCACTGCAAGGCAAGGCCAAACAAGGCAATGCAAGTGTAACGGAAGGCACGGCACGGCAAGGCAAGTCAAGGCTAAAGCAAGGCAATGCAAGGCTAAGCAATACAATTAAAGGCACCGAAAGTGTAACGGAAGCAACGCAAGGTAAGGGAAAGCAAGGCAATGCAAGGAGAACGGAAGGTACGGCAAGGTAAGGCAAGGTGAATTGAAGGCACGGCAAGGCAAGGCTAAGCTAAGGTAAGGCAACGCAAGGCAAAGAAAGGTTAAGGCAAGGCAAGCCAAGCAAGGCTAAGGCAAGTGGAGACAAGGCTAAGGCACGACAACGCAAGGCTAGGCAATGCACGGCAAAGCAAGGAAAGTGTAACGGAAGCACGGCACGGCAAGGCAAGGCAAGGTTAAGGCACGACAACGCAAGGCTAAGGCACGACAACGCAAGACTTGGCAATGCAGGGCAAGGCAAGGAAAGGGTAACGGAAGGAAAGGCAAGGCAATGCAAAGCAAGGCAAGGCAAGTGTAACGGAAGGCACGGCACGGCAATGCAAGTCAAGGCTTATGCAACGCAACTCAAGGCTAGGCAATGAACGGCAAGGCAAGGAAAGTTTCACGGACGCAAGGCACGGCAAGGTCAAGAAAGCGAAGTCAAGGGTAACGCAAGGCAAGGCAAGGCAATGCAAATCAAGGCAAGGCAAGGGGAACGGAAGGCACGGAAAGGCAAGGTAAGCTAGGCTAGGCTAAGGCAAGGCAAGGCAAGACTATGGCACGACAACGCAAGTCTAGGTAATGCTCGGCAATGCAAGGAAAGGGTAAGGGAAAGCAAGGCTAGGCAAGGCAAAGCAAGGGAAGGCAAGGGTAACGGAAGGCACGGTAATGCAAGGCAAGCCAAGCTAGGCTAAGGCAAGTCAAGGCAAGGCTATGGCACAACGGAAGGCTAGGCAATATACAACAAGGTAAGGAAAGGGTAACGGAAGACAAGGCAAGGCAAGGCAATGCAAGGCAAGGCAAGAGTAACGCAAGGCACGGCAAGGCCACGGAAGACAAGCAAGGAATGGGTAACGGAAGGCAAGGCAAGGCAAGACAAAGAAAGGCAAGGCAAAAGTAACGGAAGGAACGCAAGGTAAGGGAAGGACAAGGCAAGGAACGGAAAGGCAATGCAAGGCAAGGCTAAGGAACGACAACGCAAGGCTAAGCAATGCACCTCAAGGCAAGGAAACGGTAACGTAAGGAAAGGCACGGTCAGGCAAGGAAAGGCTAAGGCACGACAACGCAAAGCTAGGCAATGCAGGGCAAGGCAAGGAAAGGCTAACGGAAGCAAGGAAAGGGATGGGAAAGCAATGCAATGCAAGGGGAACGAAAGGCAAGGCAAGGAAAGGCAAGGGAATGGAAGGCACGGCAAGGAAAGGGAAGGACAAGGCAAGGCACTGCCAGGCAAGCTAAGGCTAAGGCACGATAACACAAGGCTAGGCAAGTTTAAGGCAAGGGACGCCAATCAAGGCTAAGGCAAGGGGATGCAAAGCTAAGGCAGGACAACGCAAGGCTAGGCAATGCAGGGCCAGGCAAGGAAAGGGTAATGGAAGGCAAGGCAAGGCAAGGCAAAGCAAGGCAAGGCAAGTGTAACGGAAAGCACGGCACGGCAAGGCAAGGTAAGTCTAAGGCAAGTCAACGCAAGGCTAGGGAAATATAAGGCAAGGAAACACAAGGCTAGGCAATGCACGGCAAGGCAAGGGGAACGGAAGGTACGGCAAGGCAAGGCAAAGCTAAGGTAAGGCAACGCAAGGCAAGGCAAGCCAAGCAAGGCTAAGGCAAGTGGAGACAAGGCTATGGCACTACAAAGCAAGGCTAGGCAATGTACGGCAAAGCAAGGAAAGTGTAACGGAAGGCAAGGCAAGGCAAGTCAAAGCAAGGCAAGGCAAGGGTAAAGGAAGACAAGGCAAGGCAAGGCAAAGCAAGGCAAGGCAAGGGGAACGGAAGGCACGGCAAGGTAAGGTAAAGACAAGGCAAGGCCCAGCAAGGCAAGGCAAGGCTAAGGCATGACAACGCAAGGCTAGGCAATGCAAAGCAAGGCAAGGAAAGGGTAACTCAAGGCAAGGCACGGCCAGGCAAGGCAAGGCTAAGGCACGACAACGCAAGGCTAGGCAATGCAAGGCAAGACAACGAAAGGCTAACGGAAGGCATGGCACGGCGAGGCAAGGCAAGGCTAAGGCAAGGCAAGGCAAGGCTAGGCAATGCACGGCAAGGCAAGGAAAGGGCAACGGAAGGCAAGGCAAGGCAAGGCAAAGCAAGGCAGGGAAAGGGTAACGGAAGGCACTGAAATGCAAGGCAAACCAAACTAGACTAAGGCAAGGCAAGGCAAGGATATGGCAGCACAACAGAAGGCAAGGCAATGTACGACAAGGCAAGGAATGGGTAACGGAAGGCAAGGCAAGGCAAGACAAAGCAAGGCAAGACAAGGGTAACGGAAGGCACGGTAAGGTAATGGAAGGACAAGGCAAGGCACGGCAAGTCAAGGCAAGACAAGGCTAAGGCACGACAACGCAAGGCTAGGCAATACACGGCAAGGCAAGGAAACGGTAGCGCAAGGAAAGGCACGGTCAGGCAAGGCAAGGCTAAGGCACGACAACGCAAGGCGAAGCAATGCACCGCAAGGTAAGGAAACGGTAACGGATGGCAAGGCAAGGAAAACCAAGGCCAGGCAAGGGTAACGGAAGGCAAGGCACGGCAAGGCATGGCCAGCCAATCAAGGCTAAGGCAAGGGAAGGCAAGGCTATGGCATGACAACGCAAATCTAGGTAATGCAGGACATTGCAACGAAAGGGTAACGGAAGGCAAGGCAAGGCAAGGCAAAGCAAGGGAAGGCAAGGGTAACGGAAGGCACGGCAATGGAAGGCAAGCCAATCTAGGCTAAGGCAAGGCAACGCAAGGCTATGGCACCACAACGGAAGGCAAGGCAATGTACGACAACGCAAGGAATGGGTAACGGAAGGCAAGGCAAGGCAAGGCAAAGCAAGACAAGGCAAGGGTAACGGAAGGCAAGGCAAGCAAGGCAATGCAAGGCAAGGCAAGGGGAACGGAAGGTACGTCACGGCAAGGGAAAGAAAGGCAAGGCAATGCACGGCAAGGCAAGGAAAGGGTAAAGGAAGGCAAAGCACGGCAAGGCAAGGCAGGGCTAAGGCACGAAAACGCAAGGCTAGGCAATGCAGGACAAGGCAAGGAAAGGGTACCGTAAGGCACTGCAAGGCAAGGCAAAGCAAGGCAAGGCAAGGGTAACGGAAGGAACGCAAGGTAAGGGAAGGACAAGGCAAGGAACGGCAAGGCAATGCAAGGCAAGGCTAAGGCACGACAACGCAAGGCTAAGCAATGCACCTCAAGGCAAGGAAACGGTAACGCAAGGAAAGGCACGGTCAGGCAAGGAAAGGCTAAGGCACGACAACGCAAAGCTAGGCAATGCAGGGCAAGGCAAGGAAAGGGTAACGGAAGCAAGGCAAGGCAAGGGAAAGCAGTGCAATGCAAGGGGAACGAAAGGCATGGCAATGTAAGGCAAGGGGAATGGAAGGCACGGCAAGGAAAGGGAAGGACAACGCAAGGCACTGCCAGGCAAGGCAAGGCTAAGGCACGATAACACAAGGCTAGGCAAGGTTAAGGCAAGGGACGCCAATCAAGGCTAAGGCAAGGGGATGCAAAGCTAAGGCAGGACAACGCAAGGCTAGGCAATGCAGGGCCAGGTAGGGAAAGGGTAGCGGAAGGCAAGGCAAGGCAAGGCAAAGCAAGGCAAGGCAAGTGTAACGGAAAGCACGGCACGGCAAGGCAAGGCAAGGCAAGGCTAAGGCAAGGCAACGCAATGCTAGGGAATGAAAAGGCAAGGAAACACAAGGCTAGGCAATGCACGGCAAGGGAAGGGGAACGGAAGGTACGGCAAGGCAAGGCAAAGCTAAGGTAAGGCAACGCAAGGCAAGGCAAGGTTAAGGCAAGGCTAAGGCAAGTGGAGACAAGGCTAAGGCACTGCAACGCAAGGCTAGGCAATGCACGGTAAAGCAAGGAAAGTGTAACGGAAGGCACGACAAGGTAAGACAAGGGGAATGGAAGGCACGGCAAGGGAAGGGAAGGACAAGGAAAGGCACGGCCAGGCAAGGTAAGGCTAAGGCCCGATAACACAAGGCTAGGCAAGGTTAAGGCAAGGGACGCCAAGCAAGGCTAAGGCAATGGGAGGCAAAGATAAGGCAGGAGAACGAACGGCTAGGCAATGCACGCAAAGGCAAGGAAAGTGAAACGCAAGGCAAGGCACGGCAAGGCAAGGCAAGGCTAAGGCAAGGCAACGCAAGGGTAAGCAATGCACTGCAAGGCAAGGAAAGGGTAACGGAAGGCAATGCAAAGCAAAGCAAGGCCAGGCAAGGGAAACGGAAGGCAAGGGAAGCGAAGGGAAGGCAAGGCTAAGGCAAAGCAACGCAATGCTAGGCAATGCAAGACAAGGGAACGAACGGCTAACGGAAGGCATGGCACGCCAAAGGCAAGGCACGGCTAAGGCAAGGCAACGCAAGGCTAGTCAATGCACGGCAAGGCAGGGAAAGGGCAACGGAAGGCAAGGCAAAGCAAGGCAAATCATGGCAAGGCAAGGATAACGGAAGGCACGGCAATGCAAGGCAAACCAAGCTAGCCTAAGGCCAGGCAAGGCAAGGCTATGGCACCACAACGGAAGGCCAGGCAATGTACGACAAGGCAAGGAATGGGTAACGGAAGGCAATTCAAGGCAAGACAAAGAAAGGCAAGGCAAAGGTAACGGAAGGAACGCAAGGTAAGGGAAGGACAAGGCAAGGAACGACAAGGCAAGGCAAGGCAAGGCTAAGGCACGACAACCGCAAGGCTACGCAATGCACCTCAAGGCAAGGAAACGGTAACGCAAGGAAAGGCACGGTCAGGCAAGGAAAGGCTAAGGCACGACAACGCAAGGCTAGGCAATGCACGGCAAGGCAAGGAAAGGTTAACGGAAGGCAAGCACGGCAAGGCAAAGCAAGGCTAAGGCACGAAAACGCAAGGCTAGGCAATGCAGGGCAAGGTAAGGAAAGGGTAACGGAAGGCATTGCAAGGCAAGGCAAAGCAAGGCAACGCAAGTGTAACGAAAGGCACGGCACGGCAAGGCAAGGCAAGGCTAAAGCAAGGCAATGCAAGGCTAAGCAATGCACGGCAAGGCAAGGAAAGTATAATGGAAGCAAGGCAAGGCAAGGGAAAGCAAGGCAAGGCAAGGATAACGGAAGGCACGGCAATGCAAGGCAAGCCAAGCTAGGCTAAGGCAAGGAAAGGCAAGGCTAAGGCAAGGCAATGCCCTGCAAGGCCAGGTTAAGGGAAGACAAGACAAGCAAGGCTAAGGCACCACAACGGAAGGCAAGGCAATGTACGACAAGGCAGGCAATGGGTAACGGAAGACAAGGCAAGGCAAGAAAAAGCAATGCAAGGCAAGGGTAACGGAAGGCACGACAAGGTAATGGAAAGCCAAGGCAAGGCATGGCAAGGCAAGGCAAGGCAATGCTAAGGCACAACAACGCAAGGCTAGGCAAAGCACGGCAAGGGAAGGAAAGGGTAACGGAAGGCAAGGAAGGCAAGGCAAACAAGGCAAGGCAAGGGTAACGGAAGGCACGACACGGCAAGCCAAGGGAATGAAAGGCTAGGCAATGCACGGCAAGGCAAGGAAAGGTTAACGGAAGGCAAGGCACGGCAAGGCAAGGCAAGGCTAAGGCACGAAAACGCAAGGCTAGGCAATGCAGGACAAGGCAAGGAAAGGGTAACGGAAGGCATTGCAATGCAAGGTAAAGCAAGGCAAGGCAAGTGTAACGGAAGGCACGGCACGGCAAGGCAAGGCAAGGATAAATCAAGGCAACGCAAGGCTAGGCAATGCACTTCAAGGCACCGAAAGTGTAACGGAAGCTAGGCAAGGTAAGGGAAAGCAAGTCAATGCAAGGGGAACGGAAGGCACGGCAAGGCAAGGCAAGGTGAATGGAAGGCACGGCAAGGCAAGGGAAGGACAAGGCAAGGCACGGCCAGGCAAGGTAAGGCTAAGGCACAATAACACAAGTCTAGGCAAGGTTAAGGCAAGGGACGCCAAGCAAGGCTAAGGCAAAGGGACGCAAAGATAAGGCAGGAGAACGCAAGGCTAGGCAATGCACGCAAAGGCAAGGAAAGTGCAATGGAAGGCAAGGCACGGCAAGGCAAGGCAAGGCTAAGGCAAGGCAACGCAAGGCTAAGCAATGCACCGCAAGGCAAGGAAAGCGTAACGGAAGGCAATGCAAGGCAAAGCAAGGCCAGGCAAGGGAAACGGAAGGCACGGGAAGGGAAGGCAAGGCAAGGATAAGGGAAGGCAACGCAATGCTAGGCAATGCAAGGCAAGGCAACGAAAGGCTAACGAAAGGAATGGCACGGCAAGGCAAGGCACGGCTAAGGCAAGGCAATGCAAGGCTAGTCAATGCACGGCAAGGCAAGGAAAGGGCAACGGAAGGCAAGGCAAGGCAAGGCAAAGCAAGGCAGGGCAAGGGTAACGGAAGGCTCTGAAAGGCAAGGCAAACCAAGCTAGACTAATCAAGGCAAGGCAAGGCTATGGCACCACAACGGAAGGCAAGGCAATGTACGACAAGGGAAGGAATGGGATAGGGAAGGCAAGGCAAGGCAAGAATAAGGCAAGGCAACACAAGGCTAAGCAATGCACTGCAAGGCAAGGAACGGACAACAGAAGGCAAGGCAAGGCAAGGCAAAGTAGGGCAAGGCAAGGGTAACGGAAGGCACGGTATGTCAAGGGAAGGCAAAGCAAGGAAAGGCAAGGCAAGGCAAAGAAAGCTAGGCAATGTACGGCAAGGCAAGGAAAGGGTAACGGAAGGCAAGGCACGGCAAGGCAAGGCAAGGCTAAGGCACGAAAACGCAAGGCTAGGCAATGCAGGGAAAGGCAAGGAAAGCGTAACGGAAGGCATTGCAAAGCAAGGCAAAGCAAGGCAACGCAAGTGTAACGGAAGGCACGGCACGGCAAGGCAAAGCAAGGCAAGGCAAGGGGAACGGAAGGTACGGCAAGGCAAGGCAAAGCTAAGGTAAGGCAACGCAAGGCAAGGCAAGGTTAAGGCAAGGCAAGCCAAGCAAGTCTAAGGCAAGTGGAGACAAGGCTAAGGCAGTACAACGCAAGGCTAGGCAATGCACGGCAAGGCAAGGAAAGTGTAAGGGAAGGCAAGGCAAGGCAAGGCAAAGCAAGGCAAGGCAAGGGTAACGGAAGGCAAGGCAAGGCAAGGCAAAGCAAGGCAAGGCAAGGGGAACGGAAGGCACGGCAAGGTAAGGTAAGGACAAGGCAAGGCCCAGGAAGGCAAGGCAAGGCTAAGGCATGACAACGCAAGGCTAGGCAATGCAAAGCAAGGCAAGGAACGGGTAACGCAAGGCAAGGCACGGTCAGGCCACGCAAGGCTAAGGCACGACAACGCAAGGCTAGGCAATGCAAGGCAAGGCAACGAAAGGCTAAAGGAAGGCATGGCACGGCAAGGCAAGGCAACGCAAGGCTAAGCAATGCACGGCAAGGCAAGGAAAGGGCAACGGAAGGCAAGGTAAGGCAAGGCAAACAAGGCAGGGCAAGGGTAAAGGAAGACACTGAAAAGCAAGGCAAACCAAGCTAGACTAAAGCAAGCAAGGCAAGGCTAAGGAACGAAAACGCAAGGCTAGGCAATGCAGGGAAAGGCAAGGAAAGGGTAACGGAAGGCATTGCAAGGCACGGCAAAGCAAGGCAAGGCAAGGGTAACGGAAGAAAAGACAATGCACGGCAAGGCAAGGAAAGGGCAACGGAAGGCAAGGCAAGGCAAGGCAAAGCAAGGCATGGAAAGGGTAACGGAAGACAAGGCAATGCACGGCAAGGCAAGGAAAGGGCAACGGAAGGCAAGGCAAGGCAAGGCAAAGCAAGGCAGGGAAAGGGTAACGGAAGGCACTGAAATGCAAGGCAAACCAAACTAGTCTAAGGCAAGGCAAGGCAAGGATATGGCAGCACAATGGAAGGCAAGGCAATGTACGACAAGGCAAGGAATGGGTAACGGAAGGCAAGGCAAGGCACGACAAAGCAAGGCAAGGAACGGGTAACGCAAGGCAAGGCACGGCCAGGCAAGGCAAGGCTAAGGCACGACAACGCAAGGCTAGGCAATGCAAGGCAAGGCAACGAAAGGCTAAAGGAAGGCATGGCACGGCAAGGCAAGGCAACGCAAGGCTAAGCAATGCACGGCAAGGCAAGGAAAGGGCAACGGAAGGCAAGGTAAGGCAAGGCAAACAAGGCAGGGCAAGGGTAACGGAAGACACTGAAATGCAAGGCAAACCAAGCTAGACTAAAGCAAGGCAAGGCAAGGCTATGGCACCACAACGGAAGGCAAGGCGATGTACGACAAGGCAAGGAATGGGTAACGGAAGGCAAGGCAAGGCAAGACAAAGCAAGGCAAGGCAAGGGTAACGGAAAGCACGGCACGGCAAGGCAAGGCAAGGCTAAGGCAAGGCAACGCAAGGCAAAGAAAGGCTAGGCAATGCACGGCAAGGCAAGGAAAGGGTAACGGAAGGCAAGGCACGGCAAGGCAAAGCAAGGCTAAGGAACGAAAACGCAAGGCTAGGCAATTCACGGCAAGGCAAGGAAAGGGTAACTCAAGGCAACCCACGGCCAGGGAAGGTAATGCTATGGCACGGCAACGCAAGGCTAGGCAATGCAAGGCAAGGCAATGAAAGGCTAACGGAAGGCATGGCACGGCAAGGCAAGGCAAGGATAAGGCAAGGCAAGACAAGGCTAGGCAATGCACTGCAAGGCAAGGAAGGGGCAACAGAAGGCAAGGCAAGGCAAGGCAAAGCAAGGCAAGGCAAGGGTAACGGAAGGCACGGTATGTCAAGGGAAGGCAAAGCAAGGCAAGGCAAGGCAAGGCAAAGAAAGGCTAGGCAATGCACTGCAAGGTAAGGAAAGGGTAACGGAAGCAAGGCAAGGCAAGGGAAAGCAGTGCAATGCAAGGGGAACGAAAGGCATGGCAATGTAAGGCAAGGGGAATGGAAGGCACGGCAAGGAAAGGGAAGGACAAGGCAAGGCACTGCCAGGCAAGGCAAGGCTAAGGCACGATAACACAAGGCTAGGCAAGGTTAAGGCAAGGGACGCCAATCAAGGCTAAGGCAATGGGATGCAAAGCTAAGGCAGGACAACGCAAGGCTAGGCAATGCAGGGCCAGGTAGGGAAAGGGTAGCGGAAGGCAAGGCAAGGCAAGGCAAGGCAAAGCAAGGCAAGGCAAGTGTAACGGAAAGCACGGCACGGCAAGGCAAGGAAAGGTTAAGGCAAGGCTAAGGCAAGTGGAGACAGGGCTAAGGCACTGCAACGCAAGGCTAGGCAATGCACGGTAAAGCAAGGAAAGTGTAACGGAAGGCACGGCAAGGTAAGGCAAGAGGAATGGAAGGCACGGCAAGGCAAGGGAAGGACAAGGAAAGGCACGGCCAGGAAAGGTAAGACTAAGGCACGATAACACAAGGCTAGGCAAGGTTAAGGCAAGGGACGCCAAGCAAGGCTAAGGCAAGGGGAGGCAAAGATAAGGGAGGAGAACTAACGGCTAGGCAATGCACGCAAAGGCAAGGAAAGTGAAACGGAAGGCAAGAACGGCAAGGCAAGGCAAGGCTAAGGCAAGGCAACGCAAGGGTAAGCAATGCACAGCAAGGCAAGGAAAGGGTAACGGAAGGCAATGCAAAGCAAAGCAAGGCCAGGCAAGGGAAACGGAAGGCAAGGGAAGCGAAGGCAAGGCAAGGCTAAGGCAAAGCAACGCAATGCTAGGCAATGCAAGTCAAGGGAACGAAAGGCTAACGGAAGGCATGGCACGCCAAAGGTAAGGCACGGCTAAGGCAAGGCAACGCAAGGCTAGTCAATGCACGGCAAGGCAGCGAAAGTTCAACGGAAGGCAAGGCAAAGCAAGGCAAAGCATGGCAAGGCAAGGATAACGGAAGGCACGGCAATGCAAGGCAAACCAAGCTAGCCTAAGGCCAGGCAAGTCAAGGCTATGGCACCACAACGGAAGGCCAGGCAATGTACGACAAGGCAAGGAATGGGTAACGGAAGGCAAGGCAAGGCAAGACAAAGAAAGGCAAGGCAAAGGTAACGGAAGGAACGCAAGGTAAGGGAAGGACAAGGCAAGGAACGACAACGCAAGGCAAGGCAAGGCTAAGGCACGACAACGCAAGGCTAGGTAATGCACGGCAAGGCAAGGAAAGGGTAACCGAATTCAATGCAAGGCAAAGCAAGGCCAGGCAAAAGTAATGGAATTTACGGCAAGGGAAGGCAAGGGTAACAGAAGGCAAGGGATAGCACTGCAAAGTAAGGCAAGGCAAGGGTAACGGAAGGCACGGCAAGGTAAGGGAAGGACAATGCAAGTCACGACAAGGCAAGGCAACTCAAAGCTAAGCAATGCACCGCAGGGCAAGGAAAGGGGAACGGAAGGCAGTGCAAGGCAAAGCAAGGCCAGGCAAGGTTAACGGAAGGCAAGGCACGGCAAGGCAAGGCAAGGCTATGGCACGACAACGCAAGGCTAGGTAATGCTCGGCAATGCAAGGAAAGGGTAACGGAAGGCAATGCAAGGCAAGGCAAAGCAAGGGAAGGCAAGGGTAACGGAAGGCAAGGCAAGGGAAGGCAAAGCAAGGCAAGGCAAGGGGAACGGAAGGCTCAGCAAGGTAAGGCAAGGTGAATGGAAGGCACGGCAAGGCAAGGCAAGCCAAGCTAGGCAAAGGGAAGGCAAGGCAAGCCTAAGGCAAGGCAAGCCAAGCAAGGCTAAGGCAAGTGGAGACAAGGCTAAGGCACGACAACGCACGGCTAGGCAATGCACTGCAAAGCAAGGAAAGTGTAACGGAAGGCACGGCACGGCAAGGCAAGGCAAGGTTAAGGCAAGTCAACGCAAGGCTAAGGCACGACAACGCAAGGCTTGGCAATGCAGGGCAAGGCAAGGAAAGGGTAACGGAAGGAAAGGCAAGGCAATGCAAAGCAAGGCAAGGCAAGAGTAACGGAAGGCACGGCACGGCAATGCAAGGCAAGGCTTTTGCAACGCAACGAAAGGCTAGGCAATGAAAGGCAAGGCAAGGAAATTTCACGGACGCAAGGCACGGCAAGGTCAAGAAAGCGAAGGCAAGGGTAACGCAAGGCAAGGCAAGGCAATGCAAATGAAGGCAAGGCAAGGGGAACGGAAGGCACGGAAAGGCAAGGCAAGCCAGGCTAGGCTAAGGCAAGGCAAGGCAAGACTATGGCACGACAACGGAAGGCTAGGAATTGCACGCCAAGGCAAGGAAAGTGTAACGGAAATCAAGGCACGGCACGTCCAGGCAAGGCAAAGGCAAGGCAACGCAAGGCAAGGAAAGGTTAACGGAAGGCAAGGCAAGGCAAGGCAAAGCAAGGGAAGGCAAGGGCAACGGAAGGCAGTGTAATGCAAGGCAAGCCAAGCTATGCTAAGGCAAGTCAAGGCAAGGCTATGGCACAACGGAAGGCTAGGCAATATACAACAAGGTAAGGAAAGGGTAACGGAAGGCAAGGCAAGGCAATGCAAGGCAAGGCAAGGCAAGAGTAACGCAAGGCACGGCAAGGCCACGGAAGACAAGCAAGGCTAAGGAAAGGCAAGGCAAGGCTATGGCACGAGAACGCAAAGCTAGGCAATGCACGGCAAGGCAAGGAAAGGGTAACGGAAGCAAGGCAAGACAAGGGAAAGCAATGCAATGCAAGGGGAACGAAAGGCAAGGCAAGGTAAGGCAAGGGGAATGGAAGGCACGGCAAGGAAAGGGAAGGACAAGGCAAGGCCCTGCCAGGCAAGGTAAGGCTAAGGCACGATAACACAAGGCTAGGCAAGTTTAAGGCAAGGGACGCCAATCAAGGCTAATGCAAGGGGATGCAAAGCTAAGGCAGGACAACGCAAGGCTAGGCAATGCAGGGCCAGGCAAGGAAAGGGTAATGGAAGGCAAGGCAGGGAAAGGCAAAGCAAGGCAAGGCAAGTGTAACGGAAAGCACGGCACGGCAAGGCAAGGCAAGACTAAGGCAAGGCAACGCAAGGCTAGGGAAAGATAAGGCAAGGAAACACAAGGCTGGGCAATGCACGGCAAGGCAAGGGGAACGGAAGTTACGGCAAGGCAAGGCAAATCTAAGGTAAGGCAACGCAAGGCAAGGCAAGCGAAGCAAGGCTAAGGCAAGTGGAGACAAGGCTAAGGCACTACAAAGCAAGGCTAGGCAATGCACGGAAAAGCAAGGAAAGTGTAACGGAAGGCAAGGCAAGGCAAGGGGAACGGAAGGCACGGCAAGGTAAGGTAAGGACAAGGCAAGGCCCAGCAAGGCAAGGCAAGGCTAAGGCATGACAACGCAAGGCTAGGCAATGCAAAGTAAGGCAAGGAAAGGGTAACTCAAGGCAAGGCACGGCCAGGCAAGGCAAGGCTAAGGCACGACAACGCAAGGCTAGGAAATGCAAGGCAAGACAACGAAAGGCTAACGGAAGGCATGTCACGGCAAGGCAAGGCAAGGCTAAGGCAAGGCAACGCAAGGCTAGGCAATGCACGGCAAGGCAAGGAACGGGCAACGGAAGGCAAGGCAAGGCAAGGCAAAGCAAGGCAGGGAAAGGGTAACGGAAGGCACTGAAATGCAAGGCAAACCAAACTAGACTAAGGCAAGGCAAGGCAAGGATATGGCAGCACAACGGAAGGCAAGGCAATGTACGACAAGGCAAGGAATGGGTAACGGAAGGCAAGGCAACCAAGATAAAGCAAGGGAAGACAAGAGTAACGGAAGGTACGGCAAGGTAAGGGAAGGACAAGGCAAGGCACGGCAAGTCAAGGCAAGACAAGGCTAAGGGACGACAACGCAAGGCTAGTCAATACACGGCAAGGCAAGGAAACGGTAGCGCAAGGAAAGGCACGGACAGGCAAGGCAAGGCTAAGGCACTACAACGCAATGCTAAGCACTGCACCGCAAATCAAGGAAACGTTAATGGAAGGCAAGGCAAGGAAAAGCAAGGCCAGGCAAGGGTAACGTAAGGCAAGGCACGGCAAGGCATGGCCAGCCAATCAAGGCTAAGGCTAGGGAAGGTAAGGCTATGGCACGACAACGCAAATCTAGGTAATGCAGTACATTGCAAGGAAAGGGTAACGGAAGGCAAGGCAAGGCAAGGCAAAGCAAGGGAAGGCAAGGGTAACGGAAGGCAAGGAAAGGCAAGGCAAAGCAAGGCAAGGCAATGGTAACGGAAGGCACGGCAATGGAAGGCAATCCAATCTAGGCTAAGGCAAGGCAACGCAAGGCTATGGCACCACAACGGAAGGCAAGGCAATATACGACAACGCAAGGAATGGGTAACGGAAGGCAAGGCAAGGCAAGACAAAGCAAGGCAAGGCAAGGGTAACGGAAGGCACGGCAAGGTAAGGGAAGGACAAAGTAAGGCACGGCAAGGCAAGGCAAGGCAAGGAAAGGGTAACAGAAGGCAAGGAAGGCAAGGCAAAGCAAGGCAAGGCAAGGGTAACGGAAGGGCCGACACGGTAAGGCAACGTAAAGAAAGGCTAGGCAATGCACGGCTAGGCAAGGAAAGGGTAAGGGAAGGCAACGCACGGGAAGGCAAGTCAAGCCCAAGGCACGAAAACACAAGGCTAGGCAATGCAGGGCAAGGGAAGGAAAGGGTAACGGATGGCATTGCAAGGCAAGCCAAAGCAAGGCAAGGCAAGTGGTACGGAATGCACGGCACGGCAAGGCAACGCAAGGCTAAAGCAAGGCAACGCAAGGCTAATCAATGCACCGCAATGCAAGTAAAGGGTAACGGAATTCAATGCAAGGCAAAGCAAGGCAAGGCAAGGGTAACGGAAGGCACGGCAAGGTAAGGGAAGGACAATGCAAGGCACGACAAGGCAAGGCAACCCAAGGCTAGGCAATGCACAGCAGGGCAAGGAAAGGGTAACGGAAGAAAATGCCAGGCAAAGCCAAGCCAGGCAAGGGTAACGGAAGGCAAGGCACGGCAAGGCAAGGCAAGGCTAAAGCAAGGCAACGCTAGTCTAGGCAATGCACGGCAAGGCAACGAAAGTGTAACGGAAGCAAGGCAAGGCAAGGGAAAGCAATGCAATGCAAGGGGAACGGAAGGCAAGGCAAGGCAAGGGAAGGACAAGGCAAGGCAAGGCCAGGCAAGGTAACGCTAAGGCACGATAACACAAGGCTAGGCTAAGGCAAGGGGAGGGAAAGATAAGGCAGGAGAACGCAAGGCTAGGCAATGCACGCAAACGCAAGGAAAGCGTAAGGGAATGCAATGCACGGCAAGGCAACGAAAGTGTAACGGAAACAAGGCAAGGCAAGGGAAAGCAAGGCAATGCAAGGGGAACGGAAGGCAAGGCAAGGCAAGGCAAAGCAACGGAAGGCAAGGAAAGGTTAACGGAAGGCAAGGCAAGGCAAAGCAAGGCCAGGTAAGGGTAACGGAAGGCAAAGCACGGCAAGGCAAGGCCAGCCAATCAAGGCTAAGTTAAGGGAATGCAAGGCTATGGCACGACAACGCAAGTCTAGGTAATGCTCGGCAATGCAAGGAAAGGGTAACGGAAAGCAAGGCAAGGGAAGGCAAAGCTAGGGAAGGCAAGGGTAACGGAAGGCACGGTAATGCAAGGCAAGCCAAGCTAGGCTAAGGCAAGTCAAGGCAAGGCTATGGCACAACGGAAGTCTAGGCAATATAAAACAAGGTAAGGAAAGGGTAACGGAAGGCAAGGCAAGGCAATGCAAGGCAAGGCAAGGCAAGAGTAACGCAAGGCACGGCAAGGCCACGGAAGACAAGCAAGGCTAAGGAAAGGCAAGGCAAGGCTATGGCACGAGAACGCAAAGCTAGGCAATGCACGGCAAGGCAAGGAAAGGGTAACGGAAGCAAGGCAAGGCAAGGGAAAGCAATGCAATGCAAGGGGAACGAAAGGCAAGGCAAGGTAAGGCAAGGGGAATGGAAGGCACGGCAAGGAAAGGCAAGGACAAGGCAAGGCACTGCCAGGCAAGCTAACGCTAAGGCACGATAACACAAGGCTAGGCAAGTTTAAGGCAAAGGACGCCAATCAAGGGGATGCAAAGCTAAGGCAGGACAACGCAAGGCTAGGCAATGCAGGGCCAGGCAAGGTAAGGGTAATGGAAGGCAAGGCAAGGCAAGGGAAAGCAAGGCAAGGCAAGTGTAACGGAAAGCACGGCACGGCGAGGCAAGGCAAGTCTAAGGCAAGTCAACGCAAGGCTAGGGAAAGATAAGGCAAGGAAACACAAGGCTAGGCAATGCACGGCAAGGCAAGGGGAACGGAAGGTACGGCAAGGCAAGGCAAAGCTAAGGTAAGGCAACGCAAGGCAAGGCAAGCCAAGCAAGGCTAAGGCAAGTGGAGACAAGGCTAAGGCACTACAAAGCAAGGCTAGGCAATGCACGGCAAAGCAAGGAAAGTGTAACGGAAGGCAAGGCAAGGCAAGGCAAAGCAAGGCAAGGCAAGGGGAACGGAAGGCACGGCAAGGTAAGGTAAGGACAAGGCAAGGCCCAGCAAGGCAAGGCAAGGCTAAGGCACGACAACACAAGGCTAGGCAATGCAAAGCAAGGCAAGGAAAGGGTAACTCAAGGCAAGGCACGGCCAGGCAAGGCAAGGCTAAGGCACGACAACGCAAGGCTAGGCAATGCAAGGCAAGAGGAAAGGCTAGGCAATGCACGGCAAGGCAAGGAAAGGGCAACGGAAGGCAAGGCAAGGCAAAGCAAGGCAGGGAAAGGGTAACGGAAGGCACTGAAATGCAAGGCAAACCAAACTAGACTAAGGCAAGGCAAGGCGATGATATAGCAGCACAACGGAAGGCAAGGCAATGTACGACAAGGCAAGGAATGGGTAACGGAAGGCAAGGCAAGGCAAGACAAAGCAAGGCAAGGCAAGGGTAACGGAAGGCACGGCAAGGTAAGGGAAGGACAAAGTAAGGCACGGCAAGGCAAGGCAAGGCAAGGAAAGGGTAACAGAAGGCAAGGAAGGCAAGGCAAAGCAAGGCAAGGCAAGGGTAACGGAAGGCCCGACACGGTAAGGCAAGGTAAAGGAAAGCTAGGCAATGCACGGCTAGGCAAGGAAAGGGTAACGGAAGGCAACGCACGGCAAGGCAAGGCAAGCCGAAGGCACGAAAACGCAAGGCTAGGCAATGCAGAGCAAGGAAAGGAAAGGGTAACGGATGGCATTTCAAGGCAAGCCAAAGCAAGGCAAGGCAAGTGTTACGGAAAGCACGGCACGGCAAGGCAACGCAAGGCTAAAGCAAGGCAACGCAAGGCTAAGCAATGCACCGCAATGCAAGTAAAGGCTAATGGAATTCAAGGCAAGGCAAAGCAAGGCAAGGCAAGGGTAACGGAAGGCACGGCAATGTAAGGGAGGACAATGGAAGGCACGACAAGGCAAGGCAACCCAGGCTAAGCAATGCACAGCAGGGCAAGGAAAGGGTAACGGAAGTAAATGCCAGGCAAAGCAAGGCCAGGCAAGGGTAACGGAAGGCAAGGCACGGCAAGGCAAGGCAAGGCTAAAGCAAGGCAACGCTAGGCTAGGCAATGCACGGCAAGGCAACGAAAGTGTAACGGAAGCAAGGCAAGGCAAGGGAAAGCAAGGCAATGCAAGGGGAAGGGAAGGCAAGGCAAGGCAAGGGAAGGACAAGGCAAGGCAAGGCCAGGCAAGGTAACGCTAAGGCACGATAACATAAGGCTAGGCTAAGGCAAGGGGAGGGAAAGATAAGGCAGGAGAACACAAGGCTATGCAATGCACGCAAACGCAAGGAAAGCGTAAGGGAATGCAATGCACGGCAAGGCAACGAAAGTGTAACGGAAACAAGGCAAGGCAAGGCAAAGCAAGGCAATGCAAGGGGAACGGAAGGCAAGGCAAGGCCAGGGAAGGACAAGGCAAGGCAAGGCCAGGCAAGGTAACGCTAAGGCACGATAACACAAGGCTAGGCTAAGGCAAGGGGAGGGAAAGATTAGGCAGGAGAACGCAAGGCTAGGCAATGCACGCAAACGCAAGGAAAGTGTAAGGGAATGCAAGGCACGGCAAGGCAAGGCAAGTCTAAGTCAAGGCAACGCAAGGCTAAGCAATGCACTGCAAGGCAAGGAAAGGGTAACGGAAGGCAATGGAAGGCAAAGCAAGGCCAGGCAATGGTAACGGAAGTCACGGGAAGGGAAGGCAAGGCAAGGCTAAGGCAATGCACCGCAAGGCAACGAAAGGCTAACGGAAGGCATAGCACGGCAAGGCAAGGCACGACTAAGGCAAGGCAACGCAAGGCTAGGCAATGCACGGCAAGGCAAGGAAAGGGCAACGGAAGGCCAGCCAAGGCAAGGCAAAGCAAGGCAAGGCAAGGATAACGGAAGGCACGGCAATGCAAGGCAAACCAAGCTAGGCTAAGTCAAGGCAAGGCAAGGCTATGGCACCACAACGGAAGGCAAGGCAATGTACGACAAGGCAAGGAATGGGTAACGGAAGGCAAGGCAAGGCAAGACAAAGCAAGGCATGGCAAGGGTAACGGAAGGCACGGCAAAGTAAGGGAAGGACAAGGCAAGGCACGGCAACGCAAGGCAAGGCAAGGCTAAGGCACGACAAAGCAAGGCTAGGTAATGCACGGCAATGCAAGGAAAGGGTAACGGAATTCAATGCAAGGCAAAGCAAGGCCAGGCAAAAGTAATGGAATTTTCGGCAAGGGAAGGCAAGGGTAACAGAAGGCAAGGGAAAGCACTGCAAAGAAAGGCAAGGCATGGGTAACGGAAGGCACGGAAAGGTAAGGGAAGGACAATGCAAGGCACGACAAGGCAAGGCAACTCAAGGCTAAGCAATGCACCACAGGGCAAGGAAAGTGTAACAGAAGGCAATGCAAGGCAAAGCAAGGTCAGGCAAGGGTAACGGAAGGCAAGGCATGGCACGGCAAGGCAAGGTTATGGCAAGACAACGCACGGCTAGGTAATGCACGGCAATGCAAGGAAAGGGTAACGGAAGGCAAGGCAAGGCAAGGCAAAGCAAGGGAAGGCAAGGGTAACGGAAGGCAAGGCAAGGCAAGGCAAAGCAAGGCAAGGCAAGGGGAACGGAAGGTACGTCAAGGCAAGGAAAAGAAAGGCTAGGCAATGCACGGCAAGACAAGGAAAGGGTAAAGGAAGGCAAAGCACGGCAAGGCAAGGCAGGGCTAAGGCACGAAAACGCAAGGCTAGGCAATGCAGGACAAAGCAAGGAAAGGGTAACGTAAGGCACTGCAAGGCAAGGCCAAACAAGGCAATGCAAGTGTAACGGAAGGCACGGCACGGCAAGGCAAGTCAAGGCTAAAGCAAGGCAATGCAAGGCTAGGCAATACAATTAAAGGCACCGAAAGTGTAACGGAAGCAAGGCAAGGTAAGTGAAAGCAAGGCAATGCAAGGGGAACGGAAGGTACGGCAAGGTAAGGCAAGGTGAATTGAAGGCACGGCAAGGCAAGGCTAAGCTAAGGTAAGGCAACGCAAGGCAAAGAAAGGTTAAGGCAAGGCAAGCCAAGCAAGGCTAAGGCAAGTGGAGACAAGGCTAAGGCACGACAACGCACGGCTAGGCAATGCACGGCAAAGCAAGGAAAGTGTAACGGAAGGCACGGCACGGCAAGGCAAGGCAAGGTTAAGGCACGACAACGCAAGGCTAAGGCACGACAACGCAAGGCTTGGCAATGCAGGGCAAGGCAAGGCAAGGAATGGGTAACGGAAGGAAAGGCAAGGCAATGCAAAGCAAGGCAAGGCAAGTGTAACGGAAGGCACGGCACGGCAATGCAAGGCAAGGCTTATGCAACGCAACGCAAGGCTAGGCAATGAACGGCAAGGCAAGGAAATTTTCACGGACGCAAGGCACGGCAAGGTCAAGAAAGGGAAGGCAAGGGTAACGCAAGGCAAGGCAAGGCAATGCAAATCAAGGCAAGGCAAGGGGAACGGAAGGCACGGAAAGGCAAGGTAAGCCAGGCTAGGCTAAGGCAAGGCAAGGCAAGACTATGGCACGACAACGGACAGCTAGGAAATGCACGCCAAGGCAAGGAAAGTGTAACGGAAAGCAAGGCACGGCAGGTCCAGGCAAAGCTAAGGCAAGGCAACGTAAGGCAAGGAAAGGTTAACGGAAGGCAAGGCAAGGCAAAGCAAGGCCAGGTAAGGGTAACGGAAGGCAAAGCACGGCAAGGCAAGGCCAGCCAATCAAGGCTAAGTTAAGGGAATGCAAGGCTATGGCACGACAACGCAAGTCTAGGTAATGCTCGGCAATGCAAGGAAAGGGTAACGGAAAGCAAGGCAAGGCAAGGCAAAGCAAGGGAAGGCAAGGGTAACGGAAGGCACGGTAATGCAAGGCAAGCCAAGCTAGGCTAAGGCAAGTCAAGGCAAGGCTATGGCACAACGGAAGGCTAGGCAATATACAACAAGGTAAGGAAAGGGTAACGGAAGGCAAGGCAAGGCAATGCAAGGCAAGGCAAGGCAAGAGTAACGCAAGGCACGGCAAGGCCACGGAAGACAAGCAAGGCTAAGGAAAGGCAAGGCAAGGCTATGGCACGAGAACGCAAAGCTAGGCAATGCACGGCAAGGCAAGGAAAGGGTAACGGAAGCAAGGAAAGGCAAGGGAAAGCAATGCAATGCAAGGGGAACGAAAGGCAAGGCAAGGTAAGGCAAGGGGAATGGAAGGCACGGCAAGGAAAGGGAAGGACAAGGCAAGGCACTGCCAGGCAAGCTAAGGCTAAGGCAGGATAACACAAGGCTAGGCAAGTTTAAGGCAAGGGACGCCAATCAAGGCTAAGGCAAGGGGATGCAAAGCTAAGGCAGGACAACGCAAGGCTAGGCAATGCAGGGCCAGGCAAGGAAAGGGTAATGGAAGGCAAGGCAAGGCAAGGCAAAGCAAGGCAAGGCAAGTGTAACGGAAAGCACGGCACGGCGAGGCAAGGCAAGTCTAAGGCAAGTCAACGCAAGGCTAGGGAAAGATAAGGCAAGGAAACACAAGGCTAGGCAATGCACGGCAAGGCAAGGGGAACGGAAGGTACGGCAAGGCAAGGCAAAGCTAAGGTAAGGCAACGCAAGGCAAGGCAGGCCAAGCAAGGCTAAGGCAAGTGGAGACAAGGCTAAGGCACTACAAAGCAAGGCTAGGCAATGCACGGCAAAGCAAGGAAAGTGTAACGGAAGGCAAGGCAAGGCAAGTCAAAGCAAGGCAAGGCAAGGGTAACGGAAGACAAGGCAAGGCAAGGCAAAGCAAGGCAAGGCAAGGGGAACGGAAGGCACGGCAAGGTAAGGTAAGGACAAGGCAAGGCCCAGCAAGGCAAGGCAAGGCTAAGGCATGACAACGCAACGCTAGGCAATGCAAAGCAAGGCAAGGAAATGGTAACTCAAGGCAAGGCACGGCCAGGCAAGGCAAGGCTAAGGCACGACAACGCAAGGCTAGGCAATGCAAGGCAAGACAACGAAAGGCTAACGGAAGGAATGGCACGGCAAGGCAAGGCAAGGCAACGCAAGGCAAGGCAATGCACGGCAAGGCAAGGAAAGGGTAACGGAAGGCAAGGCAAGGGAAGGCAAAGCAAGGCAGGGAAAGGGTAACGGAAGGCACTGAAATGCAAGGCAAACCAAACTAGACTAAGGCAAGGCAAGGCGATGATATAGCAGCACAACGGAAGGCAAGGCAATGTACGACAAGGCAAGGAATGGGTAACGGAAGGCAAGGCAAGGCAAGACAAAGCAAGGCAAGGCAAGGGTAACGGAAGGCACGGCAAGGTAAGGGAAGGACAAAGTAAGGCACGGCAAGGCAAGGCAAGGCAAGGAAAGGGTAACAGAAGGCAAGGAAGGCAAGGCAAAGCAAGGCAAGGCAAGGGTAACGGAAGGCCCGACACGGTAAGGCAAGGTAAAGGAAAGCTAGGCAATGCACGGCTAGGCAAGGAAAGGGTAACGGAAGGCAACGCACGGCAAGGCAAGGCAAGCCGAAGGCACGAAAACGCAAGGCTAGGCAATGCAGAGCAAGGCAAGGAAAGGGTAACGGATGGCATTGCAAGGCAAGCCAAAGCAAGGCAAGGCAAGTGTTACGGAAGGCACGGCACGGCAAGGCAACGCAAGGCTAAAGCAAGGCAACGCAAGGCTAAGCAATGCACCGCAATGCAAGTAAAGGCTAATGGAATTCAAGGCAAGGCAAAGCAATGCGAGGCAAACGTAATGGAAGTTACGGCAAGGGAAGGCAAGGGTAACAGAAGGCAAGGGAAAGCACTGCAAAGCAAGGCAAGGCAAGGGTAACGGAAGGCACGGCAAGGTAAGGGAGGACAATGGAAGGCACGACAAGGCAAGGCAACCCAAGGCTAAGCAATGCACAGCAGGGCAAGGAAAGGGTAACGGAAGAAAATGCCAGGCAAAGCAAGGCCAGGCAAGGGTAACGGAAGGCAAGGCACGGCAAGGCAAGGCAAGGCTAAAGCAAGGCAACGCTAGGCTAGGCAATGCACGGCAAGGCAACGAAAGTGTAACGGAAGCAAGGCAAGGCAAGGGAAAGCAAGGCAATGCAAGGGGAAGGGAAGGCAAGGCAAGGCAAGGGAAGGACAAGGCAAGGCAAGGCCAGGCAAGGTAACGCTAAGGCACGATAACATAAGGCTAGGCTAAGGCAAGGGGAGGGAAAGATAAGGCAGGAGAACGCAAGGCTAGGCAATGCACGCAAACGCAAGGAAAGCGTAAGGGAATGCAATGCACGGCAAGGCAACGAAAGTGTAACGGAAACAAGGCAAGGCAAGGGAAAGCAAGGCAATGCAAGGGGAACGGAAGGCAAGGCAAGGCCAGGGAAGGACAAGGCAAGGCAAGGCCAGGCAAGGTAACGCTAAGGCACGATAACACAAGGCTAGGCTAAGGCAAGGGGAGGGAAAGATTAGGCAGGAGAACGCAAGGCTAGGCAATGCACGCAAACGCAAGGAAAGTGTAAGGGAATGCAAGGCACGGCAAGGCAAGGCAAATCTAAGTCAAGGCAACGCAAGGCTAAGCAATGCACTGCAAGGCAAGGAAAGGGTAACGGAAGGCAATGGAAGGCAAAGCAAGGCCAGGCAATGGTAACGGAAGTCACGGGAAGGGAAGGCAAGGCAAGGCTAAGGCAAGGCAACGCAAAGCTAAGCAATGCACCGCAAGGCAACGAAAGGCTAACGGAAGGCATAGCACGGCAAGGCAAGGCACGACTAAGGCAAGGCAACGCAAGGCTAGGCAATGCACGGCAAGGCAAGGAAAGGGCAACGGAAGGCCAGCCAAGGAAAGGCAAGGATAACGGAAGGCACGGCAATGCAAGGCAAACCAAGCTAGGCTAAGGCAAAGCACGGCAAGGCAAGGCAGGGCTAAGGCACGAAAACGCAAGGCTAGGCAATGCACGACAAGGCAAGGAATGGGTAACGGAAGGCAAGGCAAGGCAAGGCAAAGCAAGGCAATGCAAGCAAGTGTAACGGAAGGCACGGCACGGCAAGGCAAGTCAAGGCTAAAGCAAGGCAATGCAAGGCTAGGCAATACAATTAAAGGCACCGAAAGTGTAACGGAAGCAAGGCAAGGTAAGTGAAAGCAAGGCAATGCAAGGGGAACAGAAGGTACGGCAAGGTAAGGCAAGGTGAATTGAAGGCACGGCAAGGCAAGGCTAAGCTAAGGTAAGGCAACGCAAGGCAAAGAAAGGTTAAGGCAAGGCAAGCCAAGCAAGGCTAAGGCAAGTGGAGAAAAGGCTAAGGCACGACAACGCAAGGCTAGGCAATGCACGGCAAAGCAAGGAAAGTGTAACAGAAGCACAGCACGGCAAGGCAAGGCAAGGTTAAGGCACGACAACGCAAGGCTAAGGCACGACAACGCAAGGCTTGGCAATGCAGGGCAAGGCAAGGAAAGGGTAACGGAAGGAAAGGCAAGGCAATGCAAAGCAAGGCAAGGGAAGAGTAACGGAAGGCACGGCACGGCAATGCAAGGCAAGGCTTATGCAACGCAACGCAAGGCTAGGCAATGAACGGCAAGGCAAGGAAATTTTCACGGACGCAAGGCACGGCAAGGTCAAGAAAGGGAAGGCAAGGGTAACGCAAGGCAAGGCAAGGCAATGCAAATCAAGGCAAGGCAAGGGGAACGGAAGGCACGGAAAGGCAAGGTAAGCCAGGCTAGGCTAAGGCAAGGCAAGGCAAGACTATGGCACGACAACGGACAGCTAGGAAATGCACGCCAAGGCAAGGAAAGTGTAACGGAAAGCAAGGCACGGCAGGTCCAGGCAAAGCTAAGGCAAGGCAACGTAAGGCAAGGAAAGGTTAACGGAAGGCAAGGCAAGGCAAAGCAAGGCCAGGTAAGGGTAACGGAAGGCAAAGCACGGCAAGGCAAGGCCAGCCAATCAAGGCTAAGTTAAGGGAATGCAAGGCTATGGCACGACAACGCAAGTCTAGGTAATGCTCGGCAATGCAAGGAAAGGGTAACGGAAAGCAAGGCAAGGCAAGGCAAAGCAAGGGAAGGCAAGGGTAACGGAAGGCACGGTAATGCAAGGCAAGCCAAGCTAGGCTAAGGCAAGTCAAGGCAAGGCTATGGCACAACGGAAGGCTAGGCAATATACAACAAGGTAAGGAAAGGGTAACGGAAGGCAAGGCAAGGCAATGCAAGGCAAGGCAAGGCAAGAGTAACGCAAGGCACGGCAAGGCCACGGAAGACAAGCAAGGCTAAGGAAAGGCAAGGCAAGGCTATGGCACGAGAACGCAAAGCTAGGCAATGCACGGCAAGGCAAGGAAAGGGTAACGGAAGCAAGGAAAGGCAAGGGAAAGCAATGCAATGCAAGGGGAACGAAAGGCAAGGCAAGGTAAGGCAAGGGGAATGGAAGGCACGGCAAGGAAAGGGAAGGACAAGGCAAGGCACTGCCAGGCAAGCTAAGGCTAAGGCACGATAACACAAGGCTAGGCAAGTTTAAGGCAAGGGACGCCAATCAAGGCTAAGGCAAGGGGATGCAAAGCTAAGGCAGGACAACGCAAGGCTAGGCAATGCAGGGCCAGGCAAGGAAAGGGTAATGGAAGGCAAGGCAAGGCAAGGCAAAGCAAGGCAAGGCAAGTGTAACGGAAAGCACGGCACGGCGAGGCAAGGCAAGTCTAAGGCAAGTCAACGCAAGGCTAGGGAAAGATAAGGCAAGGAAACACAAGGCTAGGCAATGCACGGCAAGGCAAGGGGAACGGAAGGTACGGCAAGGCAAGGCAAAGCTAAGGTAAGGCAACGCAAGGCAAGGCAGGCCAAGCAAGGCTAAGGCAAGTGGAGACAAGGCTAAGGCACTACAAAGCAAGGCTAGGCAATGCACGGCAAAGCAAGGAAAGTGTAACGGAAGGCAAGGCAAGGCAAGTCAAAGCAAGGCAAGGCAAGGGTAACGGAAGACAAGGCAAGGCAAGGCAAAGCAAGGCAAGGCAAGGGGAACGGAAGGCACGGCAAGGTAAGGTAAGGACAAGGCAAGGCCCAGCAAGGCAAGGCAAGGCTAAGGCATGACAACGCAACGCTAGGCAATGCAAAGCAAGGCAAGGAAATGGTAACTCAAGGCAAGGCACGGCCAGGCAAGGCAAGGCTAAGGCACGACAACGCAAGGCTAGGCAATGCAAGGCAAGACAACGAAAGGCTAACGGAAGGAATGGCACGGCAAGGCAAGGCAAGGCAACGCAAGGCAAGGCAATGCACGGCAAGGCAAGGAAAGGGTAACGGAAGGCAAGGCAAGGGAAGGCAAAGCAAGGCAGGGAAAGGGTAACGGAAGGCACTGAAATGCAAGGCAAACCAAACTAGACTAAGGCAAGGCAAGGCGATGATATAGCAGCACAACGGAAGGCAAGGCAATGTACGACAAGGCAAGGAATGGGTAACGGAAGGCAAGGCAAGGCAAGACAAAGCAAGGCAAGGCAAGGGTAACGGAAGGCACGGCAAGGTAAGGGAAGGACAAAGTAAGGCACGGCAAGGCAAGGCAAGGCAAGGAAAGGGTAACAGAAGGCAAGGAAGGCAAGGCAAAGCAAGGCAAGGCAAGGGTAACGGAAGGCCCGACACGGTAAGGCAAGGTAAAGGAAAGCTAGGCAATGCACGGCTAGGCAAGGAAAGGGTAACGGAAGGCAACGCACGGCAAGGCAAGGCAAGCCGAAGGCACGAAAACGCAAGGCTAGGCAATGCAGAGCAAGGCAAGGAAAGGGTAACGGATGGCATTGCAAGGCAAGCCAAAGCAAGGCAAGGCAAGTGTTACGGAAGGCACGGCACGGCAAGGCAACGCAAGGCTAAAGCAAGGCAACGCAAGGCTAAGCAATGCACCGCAATGCAAGTAAAGGCTAATGGAATTCAAGGCAAGGCAAAGCAAGGCGAGGCAAACGTAATGGAAGTTACGGCAAGGGAAGGCAAGGGTAACAGAAGGCAAGGGAAAGCACTGCAAAGCAAGGCAAGGCAAGGGTAACGGAAGGCACGGCAAGGTAAGGGAGGACAATGGAAGGCACGACAAGGCAAGGCAACCCAAGGCTAAGCAATGCACAGCAGGGCAAGGAAAGGGTAACGGAAGAAAATGCCAGGCAAAGCAAGGCCAGGCAAGGGTAACGGAAGGCAAGGCACGGCAAGGCAAGGCAAGGCTAAAGCAAGGCAACGCTAGGCTAGGCAATGCACGGCAAGGCAACGAAAGTGTAACGGAAGCAAGGCAAGGCAAGGGAAAGCAAGGCAATGCAAGGGGAAGGGAAGGCAAGGCAAGGCAAGGGAAGGACAAGGCAAGGCAAGGCCAGGCAAGGTAACGCTAAGGCACGATAACATAAGGCTAGGCTAAGGCAAGGGGAGGGAAAGATAAGGCAGGAGAACGCAAGGCTAGGCAATGCACGCAAACGCAAGGAAAGCGTAAGGGAATGCAATGCACGGCAAGGCAACGAAAGTGTAACGGAAACAAGGCAAGGCAAGGGAAAGCAAGGCAATGCAAGGGGAACGGAAGGCAAGGCAAGGCCAGGGAAGGACAAGGCAAGGCAAGGCCAGGCAAGGTAACGCTAAGGCACGATAACACAAGGCTAGGCTAAGGCAAGTGGAGGGAAAGATTAGGCAGGAGAACGCAAGGCTAGGCAATGCACGCAAACGCAAGGAAAGTGTAAGGGAATGCAAGGCACGGCAAGGCAAGGCAAATCTAAGTCAAGGCAACGCAAGGCTAAGCAATGCACTGCAAGGCAAGGAAAGGGTAACGGAAGGCAATGGAAGGCAAAGCAAGGCCAGGCAATGGTAACGGAAGTCACGGGAAGGGAAGGCAAGGCAAGGCTAAGGCAAGGCAACGCAAGGCTAAGCAATGCACCGCAAGGCAACGAAAGGCTAACGGAAGGCATAGCACGGCAAGGCAAGGCACGACTAAGGCCAGGCAACGCAAGGCTAGGCAATGCACGGCAAGGCAAGGAAAGGGCAACGGAAGGCCAGGCAAGGCAAGGCAAAGCAAGGCAAGGCAAGGATAACGGAAGGCACGGCAATGCAAGGCAAACCAAGCTAGGCTAAGTCAAGGCAAGGCAAGGCTATGGCACCACAACGGAAGGCAAGGCAATGTACGACAAGGCAAGGAATGGGTAACGGAAGGCAAGGCAAGGCAAGACAAAGCAAGGCATGGCAAGGGTAACGGAAGGCACGGCAAAGTAAGGGAAGGACAAGGCAAGGAACGGCAACGCAAGGCAAGGCTAGGCTAAGGCACGACAAAGCAAGGCTAGGTAATGCACGGCAATGCAAGGAAAGGGTAACGGAATTCAATGCAAGGCAAAGCAAGGCCAGGCAAAAGTAATGGAATTTTCGGCAAGGGAAGGCAAGGGTAACAGAAGGCAAGGGAAAGCACTGCAAAGAAAGGCAAGGCATGGGTAACGGAAGGCACGGAAAGGTAAGGGAAGGACAATGCAAGGCACGACAAGGCAAGGCAACTCAAGGCTAAGCAATGCACCACAGGGCAAGGAAAGTGTAACAGAAGGCAATGCAAGGCAAAGCAAGGTCAGGCAAGGGTAACGGAAGGCAAGGCATGGCAAGGCAAGGTTATGGCACGACAACGCACGGCTAGGTAATGCACGGCAATGCAAGGAAAGGGTAACGGAAGGCAAGGCAAGGCAAGGCAAAGCAAGGGAAGGCAAGGGTAACGGAAGGCAAGGCAAGGCATGGCAAAGCAAGGCAAGGCAAGGGGAACGGAAGGTACGTCAAGGCAAGGAAAAGAAAGGCTAGGCAATGCACGGCAAGACAAGGAAAGGGTAAAGGAAGGCAAAGCACGGCAAGGCAAGGCAGGGCTAAGGCACGAAAACGCAAGGCTAGGCAATGCAGGACAAAGCAAGGAAAGGGTAACGTAAGGCACTGCAAGGCAAGGCCAAACAAGGCAATGCAAGTGCAACGGAAGGCACGGCACGGCAATGCAAGGCAAGGCTTATGCAACGCAACGCAAGGCTAGGCAATGAACGGCAAGGCAAGGAAATTTTCACGGACGCAAGGCACGGCAAGGTCAAGAAAGGGAAGGCAAGGGTAACGCAAGGCAAGGCAAGGCAATGCAAATCAAGGCAAGGCAAGGGGAACGGAAGGCACGGAAAGGCAAGGTAAGCCAGGCTAGGCTAAGGCAAGGCAAGGCAAGACTATGGCACGACAACGGACAGCTAGGAAATGCACGCCAAGGCAAGGAAAGTGTAACGGAAAGCAAGGCACGGCAGGTCCAGGCAAAGCTAAGGCAAGGCAACGTAAGGCAAGGAAAGGTTAACGGAAGGCAAGGCAAGGCAAAGCAAGGCCAGGTAAGGGTAACGGAAGGCAAAGCACGGCAAGGCAAGGCCAGCCAATCAAGGCTAAGTTAAGGGAATGCAAGGCTATGGCACGACAACGCAAGTCTAGGTAATGCTCGGCAATGCAAGGAAAGGGTAACGGAAAGCAAGGCAAGGCAAGGCAAAGCAAGGGAAGGCAAGGGTAACGGAAGGCACGGTAATGCAAGGCAAGCCAAGCTAGGCTAAGGCAAGTCAAGGCAAGGCTATGGCACAACGGAAGGCTAGGCAATATACAACAAGGTAAGGAAAGGGTAACGGAAGGCAAGGCAAGGCAATGCAAGGCAAGGCAAGGCAAGAGTAACGCAAGGCACGGCAAGGCCACGGAAGACAAGCAAGGCTAAGGAAAGGCAAGGCAAGGCTATGGCACGAGAACGCAAAGCTAGGCAATGCACGGCAAGGCAAGGAAAGGGTAACGGAAGCAAGGAAAGGCAAGGGAAAGCAATGCAATGCAAGGGGAACGAAAGGCAAGGCAAGGTAAGGCAAGGGGAATGGAAGGCACGGCAAGGAAAGGGAAGGACAAGGCAAGGCACTGCCAGGCAAGCTAAGGCTAAGGCACGATAACACAAGGCTAGGCAAGTTTAAGGCAAGGGACGCCAATCAAGGCTAAGGCAAGGGGATGCAAAGCTAAGGCAGGACAACGCAAGGCTAGGCAATGCAGGGCCAGGCAAGGAAAGGGTAATGGAAGGCAAGGCAAGGCAAGGCAAAGCAAGGCAAGGCAAGTGTAACGGAAAGCACGGCACGGCGAGGCAAGGCAAGTCTAAGGCAAGTCAACGCAAGGCTAGGGAAAGATAAGGCAAGGAAACACAAGGCTAGGCAATGCACGGCAAGGCAAGGGGAACGGAAGGTACGGCAAGGCAAGGCAAAGCTAAGGTAAGGCAACGCAAGGCAAGGCAGGCCAAGCAAGGCTAAGGCAAGTGGAGACAAGGCTAAGGCACTACAAAGCAAGGCTAGGCAATGCACGGCAAAGCAAGGAAAGTGTAACGGAAGGCAAGGCAAGGCAAGTCAAAGCAAGGCAAGGCAAGGGTAACGGAAGACAAGGCAAGGCAAGGCAAAGCAAGGCAAGGCAAGGGGAACGGAAGGCACGGCAAGGTAAGGTAAGGACAAGGCAAGGCCCAGCAAGGCAAGGCAAGGCTAAGGCATGACAACGCAACGCTAGGCAATGCAAAGCAAGGCAAGGAAATGGTAACTCAAGGCAAGGCACGGCCAGGCAAGGCAAGGCTAAGGCACGACAACGCAAGGCTAGGCAATGCAAGGCAAGACAACGAAAGGCTAACGGAAGGAATGGCACGGCAAGGCAAGGCAAGGCAACGCAAGGCAAGGCAATGCACGGCAAGGCAAGGAAAGGGTAACGGAAGGCAAGGCAAGGGAAGGCAAAGCAAGGCAGGGAAAGGGTAACGGAAGGCACTGAAATGCAAGGCAAACCAAACTAGACTAAGGCAAGGCAAGGCGATGATATAGCAGCACAACGGAAGGCAAGGCAATGTACGACAAGGCAAGGAATGGGTAACGGAAGGCAAGGCAAGGCAAGACAAAGCAAGGCAAGGCAAGGGTAACGGAAGGCACGGCAAGGTAAGGGAAGGACAAAGTAAGGCACGGCAAGGCAAGGCAAGGCAAGGAAAGGGTAACAGAAGGCAAGGAAGGCAAGGCAAAGCAAGGCAAGGCAAGGGTAACGGAAGGCCCGACACGGTAAGGCAAGGTAAAGGAAAGCTAGGCAATGCACGGCTAGGCAAGGAAAGGGTAACGGAAGGCAACGCACGGCAAGGCAAGGCAAGCCGAAGGCACGAAAACGCAAGGCTAGGCAATGCAGAGCAAGGCAAGGAAAGGGTAACGGATGGCATTGCAAGGCAAGCCAAAGCAAGGCAAGGCAAGTGTTACGGAAGGCACGGCACGGCAAGGCAACGCAAGGCTAAAGCAAGGCAACGCAAGGCTAAGCAATGCACCGCAATGCAAGTAAAGGCTAATGGAATTCAAGGCAAGGCAAAGCAAGGCGAGGCAAACGTAATGGAAGTTACGGCAAGGGAAGGCAAGGGTAACAGAAGGCAAGGGAAAGCACTGCAAAGCAAGGCAAGGCAAGGGTAACGGAAGGCACGGCAAGGTAAGGGAGGACAATGGAAGGCACGACAAGGCAAGGCAACCCAAGGCTAAGCAATGCACAGCAGGGCAAGGAAAGGGTAACGGAAGAAAATGCCAGGCAAAGCAAGGCCAGGCAAGGGTAACGGAAGGCAAGGCACGGCAAGGCAAGGCAAGGCTAAAGCAAGGCAACGCTAGGCTAGGCAATGCACGGCAAGGCAACGAAAGTGTAACGGAAGCAAGGCAAGGCAAGGGAAAGCAAGGCAATGCAAGGGGAAGGGAAGGCAAGGCAAGGCAAGGGAAGGACAAGGCAAGGCAAGGCCAGGCAAGGTAACGCTAAGGCACGATAACATAAGGCTAGGCTAAGGCAAGGGGAGGGAAAGATAAGGCAGGAGAACGCAAGGCTAGGCAATGCACGCAAACGCAAGGAAAGCGTAAGGGAATGCAATGCACGGCAAGGCAACGAAAGTGTAACGGAAACAAGGCAAGGCAAGGGAAAGCAAGGCAATGCAAGGGGAACGGAAGGCAAGGCAAGGCCAGGGAAGGACAAGGCAAGGCAAGGCCAGGCAAGGTAACGCTAAGGCACGATAACACAAGGCTAGGCTAAGGCAAGGGGAGGGAAAGATTAGGCAGGAGAACGCAAGGCTAGGCAATGCACGCAAACGCAAGGAAAGTGTAAGGGAATGCAAGGCACGGCAAGGCAAGGCAAATCTAAGTCAAGGCAACGCAAGGCTAAGCAATGCACTGCAAGGCAAGGAAAGGGTAACGGAAGGCAATGGAAGGCAAAGCAAGGCCAGGCAATGGTAACGGAAGTCACGGGAAGGGAAGGCAAGGCAAGGCTAAGGCAAGGCAACGCAAGGCTAAGCAATGCACCGCAAGGCAACGAAAGGCTAACGGAAGGCATAGCACGGCAAGGCAAGGCACGACTAAGGCAAGGCAACGCAAGGCTAGGCAATGCACGGCAAGGCAAGGAAAGGGCAACGGAAGGCCAGCCAAGGCAAGGCAAAGCAAGGCAAGGCAAGGATAACGGAAGGCACGGCAATGCAAGGCAAACCAAGCTAGGCTAAGTCAAGGCAAGGCAAGGCTATGGCACCACAACGGAAGGCAAGGCAATGTACGACAAGGCAAGGAATGGGTAACGGAAGGCAAGGCAAGGCAAGACAAAGCAAGGCATGGCAAGGGTAACGGAAGGCACGGCAAAGTAAGGGAAGGACAAGGCAAGGCACGGCAACGCAAGGCAAGGCAAGGCTAAGGCACGACAAAGCAAGGCTAGGTAATGCACGGCAATGCAAGGAAAGGGTAACGGAATTCAATGCAAGGCAAAGCAAGGCCAGGCAAAAGTAATGGAATTTTCGGCAAGGGAAGGCAAGGGTAACAGAAGGCAAGGGAAAGCACTGCAAAGAAAGGCAAGGCATGGGTAACGGAAGGCACGGAAAGGTAAGGGAAGGACAATGCAAGGCACGACAAGGCAAGGCAACTCAAGGCTAAGCAATGCACCACAGGGCAAGGAAAGTGTAACAGAAGGCAATGCAAGGCAAAGCAAGGTCAGGCAAGGGTAACGGAAGGCAAGGCATGGCAAGGCAAGGCAAGGTTATGGCACGACAACGCACGGCTAGGTAATGCACGGCAATGCAAGGAAAGGGTAACGGAAGGCAAGGCAAGGCAAGGCAAAGCAAGGGAAGGCAAGGGTAACGGAAGGCAAGGCAAGGCAAGGCAAAGCAAGGCAAGGCAAGGGGAACGGAAGGTACGTCAAGGCAAGGAAAAGAAAGGCTAGGCAATGCACGGCAAGACAAGGAAAGGGTAAAGGAAGGCAAAGCACGGCAAGGCAAGGCAGGGCTAAGGCACGAAAACGCAAGGCTAGGCAATGCAGGACAAAGCAAGGAAAGGGTAACGTAAGGCACTGCAAGGCAAGGCCAAACAAGGCAATGCAAGTGTAACGGAAGGCACGGCACGGCAAGGCAAGTCAAGGCTAAAGCAAGGCAATGCAAGGCTAGGCAATACAATTAAAGGCACCGAAAGTGTAACGGAAGCAAGGCAAGGTAAGTGAAAGCAAGGCAATGCAAGGGGAACAGAAGGTACGGCAAGGTAAGGCAAGGTGAATTGAAGGCACGGCAAGGCAAGGCTAAGCTAAGGTAAGGCAACGCAAGGCAAAGAAAGGTTAAGGCAAGGCAAGCCAAGCAAGGCTAAGGCAAGTGGAGAAAAGGCTAAGGCACGACAACGCAAGGCTAGGCAATGCACGGCAAAGCAAGGAAAGTGTAACAGAAGCACAGCACGGCAAGGCAAGGCAAGGTTAAGGCACGACAACGCAAGGCTAAGGCACGACAACGCAAGGCTTGGCAATGCAGGGCAAGGCAAGGAAAGGGTAACGGAAGGAAAGGCAAGGCAATGCAAAGCAAGGCAAGGCAAGTGTAACGGAAGGCACGGCACGGCAATGCAAGGCAAGGCTTATGCAACGCAACGCAAGGCTAGGCAATGAACGGCAAGGCAAGGAAATTTTCACGGACGCAAGGCACGGCAAGGTCAAGAAAGGGAAGGCAAGGGTAACGCAAGGCAAGGCAAGGCAATGCAAATCAAGGCAAGGCAAGGGGAACGGAAGGCACGGAAAGGCAAGGTAAGCCAGGCTAGGCTAAGGCAAGGCAAGGCAAGACTATGGCACGACAACGGACAGCTAGGAAATGCACGCCAAGGCAAGGAAAGTGTAACGGAAAGCAAGGCACGGCAGGTCCAGGCAAAGCTAAGGCAAGGCAACGTAAGGCAAGGAAAGGTTAACGGAAGGCAAGGCAAGGCAAAGCAAGGCCAGGTAAGGGTAACGGAAGGCAAAGCACGGCAAGGCAAGGCCAGCCAATCAAGGCTAAGTTAAGGGAATGCAAGGCTATGGCACGACAACGCAAGTCTAGGTAATGCTCGGCAATGCAAGGAAAGGGTAACGGAAAGCAAGGCAAGGCAAGGCAAAGCAAGGGAAGGCAAGGGTAACGGAAGGCACGGTAATGCAAGGCAAGCCAAGCTAGGCTAAGGCAAGTCAAGGCAAGGCTATGGCACAACGGAAGGCTAGGCAATATACAACAAGGTAAGGAAAGGGTAACGGAAGGCAAGGCAAGGCAATGCAAGGCAAGGCAAGGCAAGAGTAACGCAAGGCACGGCAAGGCCACGGAAGACAAGCAAGGCTAAGGAAAGGCAAGGCAAGGCTATGGCACGAGAACGCAAAGCTAGGCAATGCACGGCAAGGCAAGGAAAGGGTAACGGAAGCAAGGAAAGGCAAGGGAAAGCAATGCAATGCAAGGGGAACGAAAGGCAAGGCAAGGTAAGGCAAGGGGAATGGAAGGCACGGCAAGGAAAGGGAAGGACAAGGCAAGGCACTGCCAGGCAAGCTAAGGCTAAGGCACGATAACACAAGGCTAGGCAAGTTTAAGGCAAGGGACGCCAATCAAGGCTAAGGCAACGGGATGCAAAGCTAAGGCAGGACAACGCAAGGCTAGGCAATGCAGGGCCAGGCAAGGAAAGGGTAATGGAAGGCAAGGCAAGGCAAGGCAAAGCAAGGCAAGGCAAGTGTAACGGAAAGCACGGCACGGCGAGGCAAGGCAAGTCTAAGGCAAGTCAACGCAAGGCTAGGGAAAGATAAGGCAAGGAAACACAAGGCTAGGCAATGCACGGCAAGGCAAGGGGAACGGAAGGTACGGCAAGGCAAGGCAAAGCTAAGGTAAGGCAACGCAAGGCAAGGCAGGCCAAGCAAGGCTAAGGCAAGTGGAGACAAGGCTAAGGCACTACAAAGCAAGGCTAGGCAATGCACGGCAAAGCAAGGAAAGTGTAACGGAAGGCAAGGCAAGGCAAGTCAAAGCAAGGCAAGGCAAGGGTAACGGAAGACAAGGCAAGGCAAGGCAAAGCAAGGCAAGGCAAGGGGAACGGAAGGCACGGCAAGGTAAGGTAAGGACAAGGCAAGGCCCAGCAAGGCAAGGCAAGGCTAAGGCATGACAACGCAACGCTAGGCAATGCAAAGCAAGGCAAGGAAATGGTAACTCAAGGCAAGGCACGGCCAGGCAAGGCAAGGCTAAGGCACGACAACGCAAGGCTAGGCAATGCAAGGCAAGACAACGAAAGGCTAACGGAAGGAATGGCACGGCAAGGCAAGGCAAGGCAACGCAAGGCAAGGCAATGCACGGCAAGGCAAGGAAAGGGTAACGGAAGGCAAGGCAAGGGAAGGCAAAGCAAGGCAGGGAAAGGGTAACGGAAGGCACTGAAATGCAAGGCAAACCAAACTAGACTAAGGCAAGGCAAGGCGATGATATAGCAGCACAACGGAAGGCAAGGCAATGTACGACAAGGCAAGGAATGGGTAACGGAAGGCAAGGCAAGGCAAGACAAAGCAAGGCAAGGCAAGGGTAACGGAAGGCACGGCAAGGTAAGGGAAGGACAAAGTAAGGCACGGCAAGGCAAGGCAAGGCAAGGAAAGGGTAACAGAAGGCAAGGAAGGCAAGGCAAAGCAAGGCAAGGCAAGGGTAACGGAAGGCCCGACACGGTAAGGCAAGGTAAAGGAAAGCTAGGCAATGCACGGCTAGGCAAGGAAAGGGTAACGGAAGGCAACGCACGGCAAGGCAAGGCAAGCCGAAGGCACGAAAACGCAAGGCTAGGCAATGCAGAGCAAGGCAAGGAAAGGGTAACGGATGGCATTGCAAGGCAAGCCAAAGCAAGGCAAGGCAAGTGTTACGGAAGGCACGGCACGGCAAGGCAACGCAAGGCTAAAGCAAGGCAACGCAAGGCTAAGCAATGCACCGCAATGCAAGTAAAGGCTAATGGAATTCAAGGCAAGGCAAAGCAAGGCGAGGCAAACGTAATGGAAGTTACGGCAAGGGAAGGCAAGGGTAACAGAAGGCAAGGGAAAGCACTGCAAAGCAAGGCAAGGCAAGGGTAACGGAAGGCACGGCAAGGTAAGGGAGGACAATGGAAGGCACGACAAGGCAAGGCAACCCAAGGCTAAGCAATGCACAGCAGGGCAAGGAAAGGGTAACGGAAGAAAATGCCAGGCAAAGCAAGGCCAGGCAAGGGTAACGGAAGGCAAGGCACGGCAAGGCAAGGCAAGGCTAAAGCAAGGCAACGCTAGGCTAGGCAATGCACGGCAAGGCAACGAAAGTGTAACGGAAGCAAGGCAAGGCAAGGGAAAGCAAGGCAATGCAAGGGGAAGGGAAGGCAAGGCAAGGCAAGGGAAGGACAAGGCAAGGCAAGGCCAGGCAAGGTAACGCTAAGGCACGATAACATAAGGCTAGGCTAAGGCAAGGGGAGGGAAAGATAAGGCAGGAGAACGCAAGGCTAGGCAATGCACGCAAACGCAAGGAAAGCGTAAGGGAATGCAATGCACGGCAAGGCAACGAAAGTGTAACGGAAACAAGGCAAGGCAAGGGAAAGCAAGGCAATGCAAGGGGAACGGAAGGCAAGGCAAGGCCAGGGAAGGACAAGGCAAGGCAAGGCCAGGCAAGGTAACGCTAAGGCACGATAACACAAGGCTAGGCTAAGGCAAGGGGAGGGAAAGATTAGGCAGGAGAACGCAAGGCTAGGCAATGCACGCAAACGCAAGGAAAGTGTAAGGGAATGCAAGGCACGGCAAGGCAAGGCAAATCTAAGTCAAGGCAACGCAAGGCTAAGCAATGCACTGCAAGGCAAGGAAAGGGTAACGGAAGGCAATGGAAGGCAAAGCAAGGCCAGGCAATGGTAACGGAAGTCACGGGAAGGGAAGGCAAGGCAAGGCTAAGGCAAGGCAACGCAAGGCTAAGCAATGCACCGCAAGGCAACGAAAGGCTAACGGAAGGCATAGCACGGCAAGGCAAGGCACGACTAAGGCAAGGCAACGCAAGGCTAGGCAATGCACGGCAAGGCAAGGAAAGGGCAACGGAAGGCCAGCCAAGGCAAGGCAAAGCAAGGCAAGGCAAGGATAACGGAAGGCACGGCAATGCAAGGCAAACCAAGCTAGGCTAAGTCAAGGCAAGGCAAGGCTATGGCACCACAACGGAAGGCAAGGCAATGTACGACAAGGCAAGGAATGGGTAACGGAAGGCAAGGCAAGGCAAGACAAAGCAAGGCATGGCAAGGGTAACGGAAGGCACGGCAAAGTAAGGGAAGGACAAGGCAAGGCACGGCAACGCAAGGCAAGGCAAGGCTAAGGCACGACAAAGCAAGGCTAGGTAATGCACGGCAATGCAAGGAAAGGGTAACGGAATTCAATGCAAGGCAAAGCAAGGCCAGGCAAAAGTAATGGAATTTTCGGCAAGGGAAGGCAAGGGTAACAGAAGGCAAGGGAAAGCACTGCAAAGAAAGGCAAGGCATGGGTAACGGAAGGCACGGAAAGGTAAGGGAAGGACAATGCAAGGCACGACAAGGCAAGGCAACTCAAGGCTAAGCAATGCACCACAGGGCAAGGAAAGTGTAACAGAAGGCAATGCAAGGCAAAGCAAGGTCAGGCAAGGGTAACGGAAGGCAAGGCATGGCAAGGCAAGGCAAGGTTATGGCACGACAACGCACGGCTAGGTAATGCACGGCAATGCAAGGAAAGGGTAACGGAAGGCAAGGCAAGGCAAGGCAAAGCAAGGGAAGGCAAGGGTAACGGAAGGCAAGGCAAGGCAAGGCAAAGCAAGGCAAGGCAAGGGGAACGGAAGGTACGTCAAGGCAAGGAAAAGAAAGGCTAGGCAATGCACGGCAAGACAAGGAAAGGGTAAAGGAAGGCAAAGCACGGCAAGGCAAGGCAGGGCTAAGGCACGAAAACGCAAGGCTAGGCAATGCAGGACAAAGCAAGGAAAGGGTAACGTAAGGCACTGCAAGGCAAGGCCAAACAAGGCAATGCAAGTGTAACGGAAGGCACGGCACGGCAAGGCAAGTCAAGGCTAAAGCAAGGCAATGCAAGGCTAGGCAATACAATTAAAGGCACCGAAAGTGTAACGGAAGCAAGGCAAGGTAAGTGAAAGCAAGGCAATGCAAGGGGAACAGAAGGTACGGCAAGGTAAGGCAAGGTGAATTGAAGGCACGGCAAGGCAAGGCTAAGCTAAGGTAAGGCAACGCAAGGCAAAGAAAGGTTAAGGCAAGGCAAGCCAAGCAAGGCTAAGGCAAGTGGAGAAAAGGCTAAGGCACGACAACGCAAGGCTAGGCAATGCACGGCAAAGCAAGGAAAGTGTAACAGAAGCACAGCACGGCAAGGCAAGGCAAGGTTAAGGCACGACAACGCAAGGCTAAGGCACGACAACGCAAGGCTTGGCAATGCAGGGCAAGGCAAGGAAAGGGTAACGGAAGGAAAGGCAAGGCAATGCAAAGCAAGGCAAGGCAAGTGTAACGGAAGGCACGGCACGGCAATGCAAGGCAAGGCTTATGCAACGCAACGCAAGGCTAGGCAATGAACGGCAAGGCAAGGAAATTTTCACGGACGCAAGGCACGGCAAGGTCAAGAAAGGGAAGGCAAGGGTAACGCAAGGCAAGGCAAGGCAATGCAAATCAAGGCAAGGCAAGGGGAACGGAAGGCACGGAAAGGCAAGGTAAGCCAGGCTAGGCTAAGGCAAGGCAAGGCAAGACTATGGCACGACAACGGACAGCTAGGAAATGCACGCCAAGGCAAGGAAAGTGTAACGGAAAGCAAGGCACGGCAGGTCCAGGCAAAGCTAAGGCAAGGCAACGTAAGGCAAGGAAAGGTTAACGGAAGGCAAGGCAAGGCAAAGCAAGGCCAGGTAAGGGTAACGGAAGGCAAAGCACGGCAAGGCAAGGCCAGCCAATCAAGGCTAAGTTAAGGGAATGCAAGGCTATGGCACGACAACGCAAGTCTAGGTAATGCTCGGCAATGCAAGGAAAGGGTAACGGAAAGCAAGGCAAGGCAAGGCAAAGCAAGGGAAGGCAAGGGTAACGGAAGGCACGGTAATGCAAGGCAAGCCAAGCTAGGCTAAGGCAAGTCAAGGCAAGGCTATGGCACAACGGAAGGCTAGGCAATATACAACAAGGTAAGGAAAGGGTAACGGAAGGCAAGGCAAGGCAATGCAAGGCAAGGCAAGGCAAGAGTAACGCAAGGCACGGCAAGGACACGGAAGACAAGCAAGGCTAAGGAAAGGCAAGGCAAGGCTATGGCACGAGAACGCAAAGCTAGGCAATGCACGGCAAGGCAAGGAAAGGGTAACGGAAGCAAGGAAAGGCAAGGGAAAGCAATGCAATGCAAGGGGAACGAAAGGCAAGGCAAGGTAAGGCAAGGGGAATGGAAGGCACGGCAAGGAAAGGGAAGGACAAGGCAAGGCACTGCCAGGCAAGCTAAGGCTAAGGCACGATAACACAAGGCTAGGCAAGTTTAAGGCAAGGGACGCCAATCAAGGCTAAGGCAAGGGGATGCAAAGCTAAGGCAGGACAACGCAAGGCTAGGCAATGCAGGGCCAGGCAAGGAAAGGGTAATGGAAGGCAAGGCAAGGCAAGGCAAGGCAAAGCAAGGCAAGGCAAGTGTAACGGAAAGCACGGCACGGCGAGGCAAGGCAAGTCTAAGGCAAGTCAACGCAAGGCTAGGGAAAGATAAGGCAAGGAAACACAAGGCTAGGCAATGCACGGCAAGGCAAGGGGAACGGAAGGTACGGCAAGGCAAGGCAAAGCTAAGGTAAGGCAACGCAAGGCAAGGCAGGCCAAGCAAGGCTAAGGCAAGTGGAGACAAGGCTAAGGCACTACAAAGCAAGGCTAGGCAATGCACGGCAAAGCAAGGAAAGTGTAACGGAAGGCAAGGCAAGGCAAGTCAA